>NC_052474.1:17842254-17907939 GCF_009730915.1 Dioscorea cayenensis subsp. rotundata
CCTAGGCCTACTCGGATGACTTTACAATTGGCGGACCCGAGCGGTGATGACATCCGAGAAGGCATCATTGAAGAGCGATGCTTGTCAAGGTGGACAAGTACATTTTTCGATTGACTTTGTAGTGCTAGATGTCGATGAGGATGCGAGATGTACCCTTGATACTTGGGAGACCGTTCTTGTGGACTTCAAAGCATTGATTGATATGAATGGACGGGGAGCTCACATTGAGAGTTGGAGACGATAAGCTCACATACCGCCTTGCTGAAGCCATACAACATTCTCTCGATTTTGATGATACTCTATACATTTCTAGACACTCTTCGATGAAAATTGTTGATGAATATATGCAGGAAATGTTCAACCCGGATCCGTATGAAGGTTTGTTCGACCAAGAGAGAGCAATGAAGAAGTAATGATGCTAGGTTCGATTGGAGGAAACATCTACCCGGGGATCTTGAAGAAAGTGCTCGAGAAAATGAAGAGGGGCTCGGAAGACGCCACGAAAGCGGCTCCAAGGCTGTTGGAGGCGTAAAGGAGCCAAGGAAGTTGGGACGAACCATTTGCTAGGTGGTGCTAGAAGCCCGATTGTATACCCTCTACCCTCAAGAGACTTTGCTCACCATGCTTTCAAGCCATGGGTAAGAGGGCAACCTTCATTCATGAACCCCTGCGAGGGTAAGAAAGATACGTCAAGCTTAGTGACGTTAAACAAAGCGCTTTTGGGAGGCAACCCAAGTGTTTCTTGCTTTTTCTTACTTTTTAGTTTAGTTTGTTACATGAATAAAGCTGTTAAGTGTTGGTGTTTTTAATGTTTAGATGTTTGTGCTGCAATTTTATTGTGGGTTTTTCAAATTCATCGTGTGTTTTATGAAGAATTGGCGAAGGTTGGTCGTTTGAGTTTTATTTCATGTTTTTATCTGGTAAATTTTGGATACTAGGGCAGGCTTTGAGTGTGTAAACATGTTCAGAATATTTTGCGAGAACTGCGGGGTTTTTCTCTAAGTCATCCCGGAGAAAAGCACGGGCGTGTGGAATTTTTCGCGCCGTGGATGTCTCTTGTGAGCTCATCGGAGGAGAAGGCGCAGGCGTGCGGCTGCCTCGTAGATGACCATCTGCTGGCGCTGCGCGTGGGTAATTTTGTCACCGGGCACGTGAATTCCTGCAAGTTGGGCGGATTTTCCCGAGAGCACGCAGGGCGTGGTCTCGCCCACGTGGATGACCTTGTGAACCACACAGCAGGCGTGGGTAATTTCACGCGCCCGGTCGCGAGAAACTCTGCGGTTGCTACCTCCATCCCGAGAAAACACAGGGGCATGTGGGCTGCCCACGTGAGTTGGGCATGTGAATGTCCACGCGTGTGGAATTTCCGCGCAGGGCGTGTGGATGACTTGATATTATTCTCGGATGTCCAGGGAAGCCACAGGGGCGTGCGTCTGCCCCTCTGGATCCGGCGCACGGACGTGGATATTTTCCACACGCCCGTGTGAGATCATTCTAAGTCGGTGAGAGTTTTTTTCCGGGCGCGCCAGGCGTGCGTGCGCACTGTGGAGCTTTTGAAGTGAGGCACGCAGGGCGTGGGGGAATTTCAACACGCCTGTGTGGATGCACAGAACTCCAAAAGTCGCGAGTTCTGTTTAAAAGAGGATGGTTCCTCTTCCTCTTCATGACTCCTTTTCAATTGAAAACACTCTCACAGTACTCTCCGAGTCCATAGCACCAGTTTGGTGGGATTTTAGCGAAGTTTTCCGGCCGGCTCTTTATTTTCTTACTTCTCCTCGTCGGTAAATCCCTTTTCATCATCTTCTTCGTCAATTAATGATTTCTATCGATTAATCTAGTTAATAATGCTTCATTTCTTCAATTGGAACAATGATTTATGTTTAGGACGAAGTTAGAAGTATTATTAAGTTGTATTTTTGGATTGTTGATGCATGGACGTGCGGTTCTCACGCCCCGTGGATCCACATGGGCGTGTGGAAATTCCACACAACCGTGTGGATTTCTGCAATATTGTTTTCTCAACTTGTTTGACCAAATTTTTGTTTAAATTTTTGCGGATCATGGCACCTAGGTCAAAGAAAGCAGGCGATAAGAGGCCACGTGAGTCATCCTCCCGAGGCCCGAGGGCATGCGATTTGTGATTCCCGAACATCGAGGTCCGTTATGAGCGATTGCTTGAGACTCCGTTTAGGGAGCAGACTCGATTTACGGGCGCTACTATCTCTGCGGGATCTCGGCAAGGTGATGAGTTCGCCGATGAGATCGAGGATCTAGTTTCAGAAGGCGGTTGGCGGCAGTTGCTGACTATTAAAGAGCCAGCCATCTGAGAGTTTACATTGGAGGTACTCTCCTCGTTCGAGTTTGATTGAGCGTATGTGAGCTTCGACAATTTGGGCACCATTCAGTTTAGAGTATTTGGACGCCACCATAGCCTATATGAGGAGGCATTCACAGATATAGAGGAGTATACATAGTTGCCCTCACGATTATCACGGAACCTTGACCTGCGAGAGAGCTTCTTGAGTGCTATGTGGTCAAAGGTTGGTCTGGCTGAGGGGTATCAAGGCCACGTGCCTTTCTCGACCTACGCATACGAGATATTTTGCGCCATCATGAGTAGGTCGGGTGAATGGTCCCGCAGTGGCGATCTTGGTGTCTTGAGCCGTCGGGAGGCTGCTTTGTACTTGTACTTGATGGTAGGCGTGCTGCCGATCCACTTAGGGCACATCCTGGCTGATTACATCAGACATCAGAGACAGTATGCTATACTGGGAGCGATCTTCTTGGGCCCTTACATTATGAGATTAGTGTTGGGCATGGGTCTCTTGGATTGGATTCGCGGTGCCGAGAAGACGAGTGTAACCGCTCCCATGGGTCTAGAGAAGATGCGGTTGATGGGCATGGTCCGTAGGGTTTAGACAGGGGTTTTTGCTTTAGTCCTACTAGCCCTAGAGATAGCTGAGGATGAAGGTGATGAAGCCGGAGCATCTCAGCCCGCCTTCGAGCCTCAGCCAGCATCGATGGAGACCGAGGCATCTACAGCGGCCGAGGAACCACCCCCAGTGCGTATGTTTTCACCATCTCGAGCCAATGATCGCTTTGAGAGGCTCGAGAATGCTATAGGAGTTGTCCGAGCCGAGGTTGCCAAGATTAGGGCTATGCAGGCCACTCAGTACATAGAGTTCATGGCACATTTCGCCATATTACAGCAGATCCTAGAGCGAGACATTGCCTCATCATTTGTCCTGTAGCCGAGGACCCTTCAGGCCCCGTCAGTTCCTCCATCACCTCCATCCTCGACCCCAACACCGGAGGACCCACTATATTTCCCTTCAGCAGCCGCAGTAGCAGCGAAGCCCAAGAGCGACTCTGACACTTGACCTTTCTTTTACTTTCGTGCATTTTACTTTATTCTATTTTCTTGTTTTTAGACTTGTTCACTCAGAAAGGATTTTTCCTTCTGAGTTTATGTTATGTTGCATTTATCGAGTTGTATTCATTGCTTCATCTTTTATATACACTCGAGTTATTTTGTTTTTCTTGAGCTTTATTGAACCCCCTCGTGTATGCGTGCAGATGGTCTTGTCATCTTGGGAATTGAGACTTAGCCATGGGCACGGCCAAGGTGCTTCCGCACTTGGCCGTGTGAGCTTCACAACCCGTTGGAACACTACTCCCAATGAATTAGCTTCATCAAACGCAACACTAGGAGTCAGGGGAGTATTGTTTTGATTGCTTCTCCCACATCTATTTTTGAATGGTATATTTTGAATGAGCTTGCATGTGTACATTGAGGACAATGTACAACTTAAGTGTGTGTGTGTGGGGGTTTCATAATGCGTACATCTTTTCTATTGTTTTTGATTGATATATGCTCACATAGCCAATGGCGGTTAACCTTAGTTGCAATGATTGTATTCTTAAGTCTAAGAGAATTGTTAACATTGAATGTTTTCATGCTCTAGTTCTTGCTTGAATGCTTAGGAATTTTTACCCGATTTACACTTAATGCACTACTCACTCTCTGAACTCTATTGGAAACTCATGTTCGATGTTAAAGGGACTAGTTAGGTTTACTTCTTTTTGCTAAATTCAATAATTAATGAAAAAGAAGGAACAAAAATAGTTTTTATTGTATATTTGTATTTGTTGGGTGGAAAGAGCTACCACCTATGAAGTATGAAGCTACTCTCACAAGTCGGATACTAGTTATGCCCTAATGAGAGAAAGAGGTATCTCATAGGATGAGTGAAAGCTACCACTCGGGTAGAAAGATCTACCACCTCGAAAGTGTGAAAGCCACCTTAGCGGCCGCTTTGGAAAGGGCTACCTTAGAGGATGTGTGAAGCTACTACCATCTTTTAAAATTTTTGTCACTTTTGTAGATAAATAAGTCCTTTGTACTTAGAACTTTGAGGAGTATATTTTGGGTTGTTTTGAGTGAGTTCACACACATACACGAAATTTGGGTTTGTTGTCTTTTTTTTTTATTCAAGTTTTTAGCTAGAGCATTGATTTTTCGTGTTTAGTGTTGAAATTTTCCTTACTCGTAGAATACTTTCTTTGTATGCCTGGGTGAACCTAAGGCCAAGCACTTTCAATATTTTCTTCATTGATGCACAGAATGTTTTAATGTTTGCTTGTGGACAAGCAAAAGCTTAAGTGTGGGGGAGTTTGATAAGTGCTTGTGCGATATGAATGCGAAGTGTTCATTCCTTATGTTGAGCATTACTTTTTCTCGAGGGTTTTTACACTAATATGTGTTTTTTATGTTACTTTTTATGCGGGTAGGGTTGTGAGGCTGAGTATGAAGGAAATAGGCTAATGTGGATCATAATGCACCAATTTTTGGAGGAAATCTTGCTAAAGGGTCAAACTCGAAGACATAGGTCGGTGTGAGATGCTAGAGTGTGTGCCAACCTCCTCGCATTCGAGTGAGCACATCCATTTGGAGGGGCACAAAAGGCGAGTCACACTCGAGCATTTCGACTTATGCAAATAAGAACAAGAGCTCCACCAACATGTATATCATTGAAGAAGCAAGTGATTCACGACATAAACGTGTGCCCGTTTGCGTTACCCCGATGAAAATATGGAATTGGGAAGTTATTGGTCGAAGGCGTAGAAGAACAATGCGGCATGTCTTGTAGCGACACATTCACGCTGCAGAAATCGGAGAAGCAGAGAATCCACAGGCGTGTGGAAATTATCCACGGGCGTGTGGAAATTCCGCACGGGCGCGTGTACCGTCCATGCCCGTGGAGTCGCCTGATTCCAGCCTTATTTAAAGCCGATTCAGCCCCGATTTTGGTATTCTTTTCTCCATCTTTTCCCCAACTTGAGAGAGGGCTTCGGCTAGGGTTTTGAGGGATATTGGCTACATTTTTGGAGAGGTCCTACGGCTCCGACATCACGCGTCGTTTGGAAGAAGGTTATTGGGAGAGCTTTCGTCGGCACCGATCCGGCGAGGTGTATCCTAGGCCGGACAAAGGATCCCTTGCGACGAGTAGAGGACTCTCCACAAGACCATCGACACGACCATCGAGGGTGTTTCTTTATGGATTCATTGCTTTTACATTCGATTTCTTTGATTGTACTTAGCTCCATGGAGAGCTAAACCCCTAGTGGGTACTTGGGTGATTGTGAACCCTAGGATGTATTCGTTTCATTGAACTTCTTTATTATGCTTTCAATAAATTGATGTTTATTGTAAGTTCCAACCTTGAATGCTTGATTGTATGAACATTTCCCCTAGAGTGACACTAGGGTTGAGAGTTCTTGTTGGTAACCTTGTGAGTGAGTGACACACCACGAGCGTTAGACAAAGCTAGGTTGGAGAGGGTTGAGAGGGTGAGTCGAAAGGTACAGGAGCGTCCCCTTTTCCCTTTGACGTGATAGATTCTACCTCCGTTCCTCGAGTTCTTTGCGGCCATAATAGAGTGAATGGTTTAAGGGATGAATCTTCGCTGGGGCTTAGTTGCGCGTGCAACGGAGTGAAGCGTTGAGGGGATCTTAGTATCTAGGGCTTAATTGTGGTTAGGGACCTTCCGCCTAGACCAAAGGGTTAGGTCTATAATTACGAAGAGATTTATCACCTGGAATCCCTAGAGCTCATTGCAACTTTATTCGAGTGCGAGGTTGAGAGGTTATTTAATCTCTACTCCGGGACATGAATAGAGTTAGGCATAGTTGACCTTAGATTTGGGACTATGTATGTAAGGATTTCCATGACTCACCATTGCATTGATTAGGAAGCATAATAGAGAGTTATTGCACTTGAAGCGATTATCCTAGGTGCAGCATTATCCGAGTACCCCATCTTTATCTATTGCCTTACCTCCTCCTTACTTTGGCTCTCTTACTTGTTGCTTTTAATTGTTGAGAATTGAATCATTGTCACACTTATCATTGTTGATATTCCACATAGCTAAGAATCGAATTAAGTCTCTTTACTCCCTACTCACCCGGGATTATTACTTCGACAAACCCGTGCACTTGCGGGATATACGCAAGGGGACCTTGTCAAATATATTGTAGCAGTTACTGTTCAAAGCCAGGAAAAAATTAGGTTTCTAGAGAATCCACAGGGGCGTGTGGAAATTCCCCACGTCCCATGTGGAAATTCCACAAGCCCATGAGGAGAATCCATAGGGGCGTGTGGATGCCCGATTTCAGCCCTATTTAAGCCACGATTCAGCCCAATTTTGAGGAGAATCTTCCACCTTCTCTCCAACTTTTCTCCATTTTTCGGAGGTTTTTGGCAAGTCTTTGGAGTGGTCCTACGGATTTGACACCGATGCGGCGAGGTGTGCCCTAGGACAGACAAGGGGACCTTTGGAGAAGAAGAGGCTACTCCACAAGACCATCGACGCGAATACCGAGGGTGTTTTCCTATGGATTACTTATTTTTACTTTTGATTTCATTATTGATTGTATCTTGCTCCGTGGAGAGCTAAACCCCCTAGTGGGTACTTCGATTTTGTAAACCCTAGGATGTTATTGTTTCATTGACCTTTTATTATGCTTTCCTTAATTGATGTTTTTAATTGAATTCCAATCTTGAATGCTTGTTGAATGATTTCTCCTTAAGAGTGACACTAGGGTTGAGAGTCCATCTTGGTAGCCTTTTTGGATGAGTTACACACCATGAGGGTTAGACAATGCTAGATTAGAGAGGGTTAAGAGAGTGAGTCGAGAGGTAGGGATCGTCCCCTTTCCCCACTGATGTGATTTATCCTACCTCCATTTCCTAGAGTTCTTTGTGGTCATAATAGAGTAAAGTGCTAAAGGATGAACTCCGCTTGGGTTTAGTTACGCGAGCGACAGAGTGAAGTGTTGAAGTGGAATTTAGTATATGGGGCTTAATTGTGACTAGGGGTCTATCTCTTGGACCAAAGGGTTATATCTACACAAGAAGAAAGACCCCGGAAGCTTTGTGATTCCGTGCAATATTGGCAATTTCGATGAAGAGATGGCATTGGCAGATTCGGGGGATAGTATCAATGTCATGAAATACTCATTCTTTTAGAAGCTAGGCTTGGGAGAGCCTAGGTCCACTCGGATGACATTGCAATTGGTGGACCGAACAGTGAGACATCTGAGGGGCATCATTGAAAACATACTTGTCAAGGTGGACAAGTACATATTTCCTGTAGACTTTGTAGTGTTGGATGAAGATAAGGATGCATATATTCCTTTAATACTTAGGAGGCCATTCTTGTGCACTTCCAAGGCAGTTGTCGACATGGACGGTGGGGAGTTGACACTGAGGGTTGGAGATGACAAGCTCACATATTGCCTCACCGAAGCCATACGACATTCTCTCGACTTTGATGGTACTCTTTATTTTCTTGACACTACCAATGAACTAATCGATGAATATGTGCAGGAAATGTTGAATTCGGACCCGTACGCGCGGTTGCTAGACCAAGAAATGGAGAACGAAGGGGTGATGATGCTTGGTTTAGAGGAGAAGGTACCATCTATGATAAGTGTCTAAATGTATGTATTTTAATATATGTATTTCTTATTGTTAGCATGCACTTTTATAAAGATTGATGCCTGTTTTATGCTTAATCGCATATTATTTGCTTCACAGGGCATGAAAACGCCATGGAAAACACGGAGATATGATTTAGGCAAAAAAAGAGAAAAAAACTAGGTCATGGTACTGCAGCGTATTTAATGTAGCAGATTAATGTAGCCGGAGTGTTGTAGCAGTGGTAATGTAGCAAGGCACTGTAGCAACCACTGTAGTACCTGGATGATTTTCATGGCAGGAATTGATCCAAGCCATACGCCTCAATGTTGTTCGGGATTGACCCCGTGATGAACATTGTAGCAAGAGAAGATGTGGTTTTGCTTGATTCATACTGCCTCAATGAGGCCATCATAGAACTCCTCATTGACCTAGTATGGATAGCTTTTGGGGAGTTTGGAGTCTCATTTTTTAGCCTCATACAGCCTCCACTTGGAGGGTATGCTTGGGGGTATAAGAGAGCATTTGGATGGTTTTCTTATGGACTTTTGTGGGAAGCCAACACCTAGGAGGAAGAAGGAGGAGAACGAAAGACATCTTTAGAGAGCTTTGCTTGAGGCTTGGAGGTGATCACGGGCTTAAACTTCAATGGGCATAGCTTCATCATAAAGGGAGGAGGAGCATTCGGCATTCATTGGGCTAGAGGAAGCATCATTCGGCAGGCATTGCTCTTCTTCATCATCGTTCGGACTAGGGAGTGCCACTTATGCATTTGTTTCTTTTTTTTATTGAGTTTGTTATACTTGTTTGTATGATGGAACACTAGTCCCCGAAGGCCACCGGATGTAGGTGAACTTTGGGGGGTTCATCATGTATTTTGGATGCTATACTTTTATTTGAAATGCATTGGGTTGATTTATGTCTTGGCTCATTGTTCATCATGTCTAGAACTATAAAACAGAGAGATCCTTAATTCTTTGTTGAGTTGTACATGTAGATGTGACCTACTCTCATGTACTAGATCATTAATGAGCTAGAAGGGGTATTCTTGGATCGACATGCCGAGAAATTGGATGTCGGTAGCCCCTCCGAATCTTAAGGATAGACTTAGGGTAAGTGTGTCCTTATTGCTGGATTTCCCTACACCTAATGCGATGGTAGGAATGTGATTAGGGAGAGATCTCTATTGACATTCATATGGGATTAGCTTTCAATCACCGAGAAATTGGGATTGGACTAATCTTGAGATCCTTCGATATAAATCACCCCTGCATTGGTTTTACTATGCATCCATTTATCATGATGACCACTCAAGGGGATCCTCATCCCTAGGCCTCTGTATCTCATTGTTGCTCTTGTGATCTCCTGTGTTGACTGTACTGTTTATTCTTGCAAGTTGTTTATATTATTGCACTTGTTAGAGTAGTAAAAGATGCTTAAATTGTAAGGTTAGATAATAGGTGATGGAAGAGTAATAGGAGCTCCTTAGCCCTATGGAATATGACCCCTGTGTCACTCATAGTGTATTACTTGCCGATCCCATACACTTGAGGGCGAGCAATCAAGTTTTTGGCGCCGTTGCCTGGAACATTAAGGAGTTCTAGGAAACTTCTAGCTTATTTCTCTAACCATTTTTTTCTTTTTATTTTTCTTTTTTTCTTTTCATTTATCTTTTTTTTTTATCTTAACTTGTTGTATCTTTCTTAACTTTGCAAGGTATAGTGCATGACACGAGCGAATCCATCAAACCCAGTCGCACCGAACCGTGAAATTGAAAGGACCTTGCATCGAAGATTAAGAGAAGTGGATGAAGGTTGAAGTGAATGAAATATTGAAATTGAGGACAGAGAATCTATAATCACAGCTGAGGAAAGATGAACCTTATCCGAATATGAAAGGCCATAGTTCACAGGTGAAGAATTCAGTGTTCAAGCACCATCCATCGCCACAAACAATTTTGAAATCAAGCCCAGTACCATCGGCATGATCATCTTTCCCATTTTCTCCAAATCTGTTCTACTTTCAAGATAAACGGGGTGACAGACGACGCGATCCAGCTGTGACTATTCCCATTCAATTTGAGAGATGGAGCATGTGGGTGGCTCTCATCCTTACCACTGGGATCGATCAAAACATGGAAAGATATGGTTGAAATTTTTTTTGGAAGATACTTTCCTCCTAGCAAAGCGGCGAAGCTAAGGCACGTAATTTTAGCGTTTAAGCAAGGACAGTCGGAAACATTATTTGAAGCATATAAGAGATTCAAAGATATTCTTTGAAGATGCCCCCATCATGGCTTTGCTTCTTGGATGCGGTTTCAGATCATCTACAACGGGTTGAACTATGCAACTCATCAATTAATTAATGCCGCAGCGGGTGGATCTCTTAGCAACAAGTACCCCGACGAAGCCGAGCAACTCCTTGAATCAATAGCAAGCAATGAGTCTCATTGGGCCTCAAAAGATGCACCACGAAAAGGGGCCGGAATTTATGAAGTTAGTACCAATGATGCCCTTGCGGCGTTGATGTGTTGTCTCAGAAGCTAGACATGCTCATGGGTAGTAGCTCGAAGTCAGAGTCAGTGATGAGTTGTAGCACTTGTGGTGGAGGGCATGGAGTCGCCCAATATCCTATTGCTAGCTCCTCTGTGGCCCCAATTTAGAATGTTGATTATATTAGGGGACAAAGGCCACAAGGAAACCCTTACAGCCCAACTTATAATCCGGGGTGGAAATACCACCTAAACGTTTTCATGGAATCAGGGGCAACAACAAAAAGCTGCACCACCTCCACAAGGTTCCCTAAATGCAAAAACCAATATTGGGGAAGAGATTCACTACTCAAGACAAGCTCGCCAAGTTCATGATTAACAATGAGTCAAGGTTTAATAACATAACCAGTAGTATGGATACTCAGTTCAGTAAGGTGAATGCTCAGCTTGTTCAACATGCCTGATAGTTCAATGAGATAGGCTCCATTTTACAGAATCTTCAAGCTTTTATACAGTCCCTTCAGGCAGTATTCCTATCAACACTGAGGAGAACCCAAGAGAGCACTTGAAGGCCATTTCCTATAGAAGAGGGAGACATGTTGAGACAAGGATCGAAGTTGACCCAAATGTCAAGGAAACTGGGGTAGCCAAAGCAGAAGACCCCAACATAGGTGAGAAAGTTACTGAGAAAGGCAAGCAAGGTAAAAACAAGGAAATTCCACCAAGGGGTTCATCAAAGCCATTTGAATACAAACCTCCAATTCCTTATTCGGCCAGATTAAAGCAAGATAAGGAGGATGCTCAATTCAAAAAATTTATCAATATCTTCAAGCAACTCCACATAAACATCCCGATAGTGGAAGCTTTAAGTCAATTGCCCAAGTATGCCAAGTTTTTAAAAGAACTACTTACAAAAAAGAGCAAACTTGAAGAAAAGAGCATAGTTGCACTCATGTGGAATTGTTCAGCCATTTTGGAGAAGAAGCTCCCATAAAAATTGAAAGACCCGGGAAGCATCATAATTCCATGCGTACTTGAGGGTGGAGTTCATGAAAATGCCTTAGCAGACTCAGGTGCGATCATCAATGTTATGCCCTATACCATGTATTTGAAGCTTGGTCTAGATGAACTTAGACTTATGAGAATGATTTTACAATTGGCGGATCGATCAACAAGGAAGCCTCGTGGGATTGCGGAGGATGTGATTGTTCAGGTGGACAAATTTGTGTTCCCGATGGATTTTGTCATCATGGATATTGATGAAGACGTGGAGACACCATTGATTCTTGGTGGATTTTGCCATCATGGATATTGGTTGGCCCTAATTGATCTTGAAGGAGGAAAATTAACATTAAGGGTTGAAGAGGAAGAAGAGTATACACTCTATCAGCGGCCATGAAACAGTCATTGGACCATGATGACATGCTTTGTTTTATTGATGAAAGTGAACTTTTAATTTCTGATTGTGTGTAGGAGGTGCTATCATTGAACTCATTGGATGAGTACTTGGGAGAGCTAGGAAATGAAGATCAAGAAAACCTTCACCCTCCACTTCCAAGTTCTAATTTGAAGAAGCCAAAGGAGAAGGTTATCTGTACCAATGCTAAAGAAAAAAAGAAAAAAGATTCAATGTTGAAAAATATTTGGAGGGAGGTCCGTGGAAGGAAGAAGAAAGGTATCACTCATTGTCATCCAACAACTCAAGAAAAGAAGGTACAATCTTCACCTCCCTTTACTCATGAAAAATTTGAAATTCATTCATTGATGTCATTGAATTTACCGGGAAGAAACAATAATTCAAAGATGACTGGGGTAACTTGTCACTATTCGAACCCCCATGAGGTAAGCAACAAGGTATGTAAGGCTCATGAAGTTAAAAAACCGCTTCTTGGGAGGCAACCCAAGCATTCGGGGGTTTAATTTCATGTTTTCATGTTATTTGTGTTCATGTTAGTGTTCTTTTTGTATTTTCTTTAGATTTTTGAATTTGAATAATATTATCATCATCCATGTGGTATTTTAATTGTGTGCATCGATGAGAAACACTTGGTTTGGCTATCATTTCATGCATTAGATCAAAATTTTGAACAATTATTTAATGTTGGAGCTGTTTTTGGAACACTTTGTAGCCATGCCCATGTGTTTAGAGAAGTACTTGAAACTTTAAAACATGATTTCAAGGGCATACGGCCTCAATGAGGAGCTCATTGAGGCCATCTGTCCTAAACCTAGAGATTTCACTAGGGCATACAGCCTCAATGAGCTCCTCATTGAGGCCGTATGGAGTCGAATTTATCATGCCAAACTTGCCACCTTGTCTCTCTCTTCACTACTCTTCTTCTCCAACCAAGCTCCAATCTTCACTATCCATCAAACCACGGCTCGATCTCATCATTTCTTGTTCTAATTCATCTCCTAATCTCTTTGAGAAGTAGATCTAGTGGTTTTCTCCAAGCTCCACTCAAGTTTTCTCAAGCTTTTGTTGGTAAGAACCTTGATGGTTAACTTTACTTTCTCAATTTCTTCTTGCTTTCTTGAGCTTATTTGTGGATTGTTTCTAGCTATTAGCTTGTCTTGTGTGGTATAAGCATCATGGTTATGAATTTACTTGACTTCATGTTTAAATTTTTAAAATTTCATGATGATGGGAACCTCTTGCAATTTGAATAGTATCCATGCGGCCCCCATATGGCCGTATGGATCCTATTCTATTGTTTTTATCAATGCTTTACCCATTTTCATTCCACAACTTGCATTCTCTTGGATTCCTTTAAGTCTTATATGGTTCATTATTGATGTAGGAATGCCAATGTCAAGAAACTCACTTCTAAACGACTAAGGATTGATTGTCACACCCCCAAAGAACCTTGTTTCTCTAGTGCTCTTCACAAAGCTTGATATGAAATTTTAAAGACCAAGACCTTCTGTACCTTTTGTCACATTGAATAGAGTATTTTGGAAACACTTGGGATGGATGAACAAGTCAAGAAATTACTTTTACATGGTTGTTGGCGAATTTGTTTGAAATCAAAGCCCCTACCTATCGCCAACTAACCTTAGAGGTTTTGAGCACTTTCGAAGCACACAACGTCTTGTGATGACTAGTTTGACATTTGAGCATGGGCACTTGCTTTTATTTCTACAGCTTGTTTCTTTGCTTTACTTTTCTTGCATGTGTGTTTGTTTGATTTTAATAAGTTGGGGAGGGGATGCCCTGCTAACCTTGTGTCAGACCTTCTTTATTTTATCTAGTTTGTGTATTTGAATACTCCCTAGTATTTAAATTTTTGCAATCTTAAATTTTGTTTGGAATGATGATGCCCTTTTAAACCTTGCAGGGAATTAAGGGAGCTTGGTGAGCCTCTCCACATCTCATGGAAGTCGGACCCGACATGAAAAGCTTGCAATATGTTTTGTAAGGGTCACATCTCATAGCGTGCACAAGATTAACCGGGGAAGTTTGCTTTTCACCCTTCTCTATTGTTTTCAATGTATATATTACTGTGTTGTTCATGATTAGTGCACATTGGGGACAATGTACAACACTAGGTGTGGGGATGGGTGTATTTCATGTATTATTGTCGTTATTTGCATGCTAGTGTTACCTATGACGGCTTGTTCATTATTATAAGACTCTTCTAGCATGGTTTTATGATTGATATGAGTCACATGCTTTTTGTGCTCTATTGAATTCAGTTTCATCCCTATTATTTTCTTGTGCATTGAATCTTATGTTGATGCCCTGGGAATAGCCAACATGACTACTCTAACTCTCTTGTATGCTTAACACACAACTTTGAGTACTTGGCCTTAGAACACTAAGTTCTATCTTTCAGTGAACTCTTAAGAACTTTCGACCCTGGTTGAGCTAGCCTTAGTTTTGTGGAATGTAGAGTAGTCTAAAGATGTGATCCAGGGTAAATTCAAAAAAAAAGAAAAAAAATGAGTCTATGTCAGTATTCCTCTGCTGATGAAGCATGAATGTGTCTATGTAGACTGTAATCGAGTAGTTGGGTGGCTCTTGTGCCTAACCCCCATGTGCACCCTCTAGAAAGATTTTTTGGTTCAATCTATGTTAGTCGGACTAGAAAAAAAAATGAAATTAAAATAAAAACCCTAGTGATCTTATTGATTACCTACTAGAGGTTTTGAGAATAAAAAGGGAGTTAGTTCAAGTTCTTGAATTAGAAGGATCTTACCTGTTCATTGAAGTAGCACTTAGCACTCTAAGACTTAGTAGTCTTTGTTTATGGAGTGACTAGCATCTAGAGCTGTACTGATCGAAGTCAGTAGGCTAGAAACAGATCAGGGAAAATGAGATACAAGGTTCACACAAAAGGCA
Organism: Dioscorea cayenensis subsp. rotundata; assembly: GCF_009730915.1. Taxonomy (NCBI): domain Eukaryota; kingdom Viridiplantae; phylum Streptophyta; class Magnoliopsida; order Dioscoreales; family Dioscoreaceae; genus Dioscorea; species Dioscorea cayenensis. Next base: position 17,857,066 of record NC_052474.1, read on the forward strand.
CAGATATATAAGACGTGAGACAGGATCTTTCTATTGTGCATACTGTTTGTAACTCATTATCTGTATATCATTTTCTAGTGCTTGTAGATTCTTATACTTATTTGAGCCGGAGGTGATACATTTAGCTACTTATCATTATTTTTGTTTTTTTCATGATTTGTTTTCTTGGGGACAAGCAAAGGCTTAGGTGTGCGGATATTTGATAAGTCTCTAAATATACATATTTTAGTATATGTATTTGTTATTGTTAGCATGTACTTTTATAAGGATTGATGCTCGTTTTATGCTTAATCGTGTATTATTTTCTTCACAAGGCATGAAAATGCCACGGAAGATATGGAGATACGATTTGGGTGGAAAAAGAGAAGAAAATTAGGTCGACGTACTATAGCGGATTACTATAGCTGGAGTGCTGTAACAAGATCACTGTATTAAACACTGTAGCACCTGGATGATTTTTGAGACAGGAATTGATCCAAGCCATACGCCTCAATGTTGCTCAGGATTAAGCCCGGGATGAACACTGTAGCAAGAGAAGATGTGGTTTTGCTTGATTCATAATGCCTCAATGAGGCCATCATAGACCTCCTCATTGACCCAGTATGGATGGCTTTTCGGGAGTTTGAAGTCTCTTTTTGAGCCTCATACGGCCTCCACTTGGGGGTTATAAGAGAGCATTTGGAGGTGATCAAGGGATTGAACTTCAAGGGGAAAGCTTCATCATCAAGGGAGGAGGAGCATTCGGCATTTATTGGGCTAGAGGAAGCATCATTCGGCCAGCATTGCTCTTCTTCATCATCATTCGGACTAGGGAGTGCCACTTATCCATTTGTTTCTTGTTTTTATTGAGTTTGTCATACATGTTTGTATGATGGAACACTAGTCCCCCAAGCCCACCGGATGTAGGTGAACTTTGAGGGGTTCATCATGTATTTTGGATGCTATACTTTTATTTGAAATGCATTTGGTTGATTTAAGTCTTGGCTCATTGTTCTTCATATCTAGAACTATAAAATAGAGAGATCCTTAGTTCTTTGTTGAGTTGTACATGTAGATGTGACCTACTTGCATGTACTAGATCATTAATGAGCTAGAAGGGGTATTCTTGGATCGACATGCCGAGAAATTGGATGTCGGTAGCCCCTCCGAATCTTAAGGATAGACTTAAGGTAAGTGTGTCCTTATAGCGGGATTTTCCTACACCTAATGCAATTGTAGGAATGTGATTAGGGAGAGATCTCTATTGACATTTGTATGGGATGAAAGTTCAATCGTCGAGAAATTGGGATTGGACTAATCTTTAGATCCTTCGGTATAAATCACCCCTGCTTTGCTTTTACTATGCATCCATATATCATGATGACCACTCAAGGGGATCCTCATCCCTAGGCCTCTATATCTCATTGTGGCTCTTGTGATCTCCTGTATTGATTGTATTGTTTGTTCTTGCAAGTTGTTTATATTATTGCACTTCTTAGAGTAGTAAAAGATGCTTAAATTGTAAGGTTAGATAATAGGTGATGGAGGAGTAATAGGAGCTCCTTAGCCCCGTGGAATACAAACCCTGTGTCACTCACAGGGTATTACTCTAAGGATCATGGAGAAGATGCTCTAGAAGATGAACGAGAGAGGAAATGCCACAACAAACACCCCAAGCCTGTTGGGGAAGCACAAGAATGGAACAAGGGTGACGAACCCTTAAGTGGTAACAAGCTCGACAACTCTCCCTCTACCTTCAAAAGACTATGTTCATCATGCTTCCAAGTCATGGATAAGAGGAGAACCTTCATTTATGAACTCCCGTGAGGTAAGACAAGGTACGTCAAGCTAAGTGACGTTAAACAAGCGCTTCTTGGGAGACAACCCAAGCTTTTACAATTTTCTGGTGTTTAGTTTAGTGTTTGCATGAATAAGGCTTTAAGTGTTTGGTGTCTTGATTTTTATATGCTTGTGCTATGATTTTCTTGTGGATTATTTGGTGTTATCATGTCCTTTTATTGTTGTGGTGAAGAATCTTGGTCGTTTGAGCATGTTTTCCATATTTTCTTGGGTTAATGTTGCATCTTAAAGCAGGCTTTGAGTGTATAGTTATGTTCAGAAATTTTTCTGCAGAGCTTGCAGGGTTTTCTAAGTACCCAAAGTAAAACACACGCTCGTGTGGAATTTCCATACGGCCATGTGTTTATGTTCAAAGCTCAACCAGAGAGGGTACAGGAGCATGGACTCGCCCGTGTGAACAAACCTTGTGACGGTCCACGCCCGTGCGGAAGTTTTGAACGGGTGTGTGTTTTCCTACAGAGACTTAGAGATTTTTTCCGAGAAGACACAGGGACGTGGATTCGCCCCTGTGGATGATCCTGTGCTATACACACGGGCGTTGGGTAATTTCCAAATGCCCGTGTGGATCTCTCCAAAAGTGCTCTCTTCCATTCCGAGAATACACAAGGGCGTGTGAATGCTCCTGTGAGCTAGCCCTGTAAAGGTCCACGGCCGTGTGGAATATCTGCACGGGCGTGTGAAAACACTTAGAGAGTTTTCTCAGTTGGGTAGAGACACCACAGGGGTGTGCATCTGCTTTTGTGGGTCGGGCACATGGGTGTGGGTAATTTCCGCACGCCTGTGTGATTGCGTTCAGTAGCTTAGAGTGTTTTCCTGAGAGCACACATGGGCATGCGTCTGCCTCTGTGGGTCTCTCCTGTAGAGGCACACGGGAGTGAGTAATTTCTACAAGCCCGTGTGAATGTACAAAAACACAAGAGTTACAGATTTTCTTTAAAATCCTTTCGTTTTTCTTCATTGTCATCCTCCTAATCACTCAGAGAACACTCCTAATCCCTCTCCTGACCTTGCATCTTTGATTTAGGGAGACTTACTCTAGTTTTCTGGCCGAATTCAAAGTTTTTAACTTTATTCTATCAGTAACCCTTAATTCTCTCTTTTTCTTCACCATATTTGATTTTAATCAATTAAAATGCTGAATGTTGCTTTGTTTCTACAATTAGAAGGGGTATTCATGTTTAGAAAATAATTAGAAATGATCTGATGATGTACTTTTGAGTTTTTAACTTGAAGACATGCGTTTTTCCCGCCCGGAAAGATCTACACGGGCATGTGGAAATTCCACACGACCGTGTGGATTTCTGCTATATTATTCGGTGAACTTCTTTGATCTATTGTTCTATATTTTTTACAGATATGGTACCTCGGTGGAAGAGGCAAGCTGAGAAACGTCCGCGTGAGTCATCACCTAAGCCTGAATAGATGGAATTCATGATTCCCGAGCATCAAGCTTGATTTCAGGGATTGGCAAAGCTAAGGTATGGACAGACACATTTTCCTGACATGGATGCAGTGAGAGAGGTTTAGGGGATAGGTGACATGGTAGAAGAAATAGAGGAGATGCTTGCGCTAGGATGATGGAGTCGGTTGCTAGCCATACGGGATCCTACGATCCGTATGTTGACGCTCGAGGTTTTATCATCATTCGAGTTCAACCGCTCTTATTCCAGCTTTGACAGTGTAGACACTATATAGTTTAGAGCACTCGGACAACATCACAGCATGTCACTCACGCAGTTCTAGATTAGACGGGGACATTATGATCTGGTATTCACAGATACAGATGACTATGAGTAGTTGCCTATAGATTACCCCGGCGCGTTGACATTGTAGCTTGCATATAGAGCGCTATGTGGACTGGGGCAGTATGAGCCCGGGGTGTGTAAGGCCACATGTCTCTCCCGGCCCAGTTACAGGTATATACACATCGTTCTGAGCAAGTCAGTTAACGATCGTGGTGACAACACCGGTGTGCTCAGCCGACAGGACATGCTATATCTCTATTTGATAGTACAGAGCACACCGATACACCTGGGACACATCCTGGCAGATTATATATGACATCAGCGGTAGTATGTCAGATTAGGAGTGATATTCTCTGGCCTTTACATCACGAGACTAGTTATGGGAATAGGTTTCTTGGACGCGATTCGAGGATCTAAGAAGGCGAGTATACCTGTCCCCCTAAGCATAGAGATGATGTGGTTGATGGGGATGGTTCATAGGGTTTAGCCGGGAGTGTATGCTTTGATTACACCTGTCCCAGAGATAGCCGAGGGTGAGGGTCCCCCGAGCCTCAGCTTGCACTGATGGAGATCGAGGCACCTCCTACTGCACATGAGCTACACCCAGTGCGCATGTTTTCACCTTCTCGAGCCTATGATCATTTTGAGAGGATCGAGAGTGCTGTAGGGGGCTTTGGATAGAGATTGCTGAGGTTCGGGTGATACAGGTTATGCAGTATACAGAGTTTATGGCACGTTTTGGATACTTTACAGCAGATCCTTGAGCGAGATGTTGTCTCCCCATTTGTTCTCTAGCACCGCCATCATCCATCCCAGCACCAGCTGATCCACATAGTACATCATCGCCACCAGCAGCAGTAGCAGAGGAGTCCCAGCCAGACACCGACGCTTGATGCTTCTTTCTTTTTCTTTATTTCTTTCTTGTTTCTGAATTTTATTTTGTATTGTTGCTAGACTTGCACTACTCAGAAAGGATTTTCCTTCTGAGTATGTCTTTTACTTTCATTTTATTGTCTCCAGTTGTATTCATTGCCTTACACTTTTATATACTCGAGCTATTTTTGCTTTTATTGAGCTTCACTTAACCACCTTGTGTATGTGTGCATATGGTCTTATCAGTATGGGAATTGAGAACTAGTCATGGACACGCCAATGTAGGGCCGTGTGTGCTTCACAACTCATTGGACCTATACTCCCAAAAATTTAGCTTCATCAAACGCAATATTAGGAGTCAGGGGGGGTATTGTTTCAATTGCCTACTCCCACATATTTACTTGATCGTTATACTTTCTATTGTGTTTGCATGTGTACATTGAGGGCAATGTACATCTTAAATGTAAGGGGTGTTGGGGGCAGTTCATTATGCACATGTCTGTTACACAAGTTTTAATTGACATACATACTCACATATCCAATGGCGGTTTACCTTAGTTGCAATGTTTGTATTCTTGAGTTTAGGAGAAATTTTAACATTGAATGTTCTCATGATCTAGTTTTTACTTGAATTTCTAGGAATTTTTGCCCGATTAATATTTGAGCACCACTCACTTATGAAACTCTTTTGGAAACTCAAGTTTGAAGTTTAAGAGACTAGTTAGTTTTGTTTCTTGTTCTATTTTGCAAAAAAAAAAAAATGGAAAACAAAAAGAAAGAAAAAAATAGATTTTTTAGTTGTGCAATGGGGGTGGAAAGAGCTACAACCTATGAAGTATGAAGCTACTCTCATAAGTCGGATACTAGTTATGCCCTAATGAGAGAAAGAGCTATCATCCCGGTAGAAAGAGCTACCACCTCGAAAGTGTGAAAGCCACCTTAGTGGCCATTTTGGAAAGGGCTACTTTAGAGGATGTGTGAAGCTACTACCATCCTTTTGCGTTGTTATGCTTGTAGATAAATAAGTCCCTTGTACTTAGAACTTTGAGGAGTATATTTTGGGTTTACTTCAGTGAGTTTACACACACTTACACGATGTCGGATTTGTTGTCCTTTTTGATTCAAATATTTAGCTAGAGCATTGATTTTTCATATTTAGTGTTGAAAGTTCCCTTTTTTGTAGAATACCCTCCTTACATTATTTGCTGAATCTAAGGCCAAGCACGTTCAATTTTTTCTTCTTCTATGCTTCAATGTTTTATTTTTGCTTGAGGACAAGCAAAAGCTTAATTGTGGGGGAGTTTGATAAGTGCTTGTGTGTTAAGAATGCGAAGTGTTCTTTCCTTACGATGAGCATTACTTTTATTAGGTTTAAGCGCAAATACATGTGTATTTGTGTTCTTTTGCGTATGTAGGGTTATGAAGCTAAGTATTAAGAAAAGAAGCCAAAAGTAGATCGCGAACGCAATATTTGGTGGAATCTTGGAAGTAATAAACGAGAAGACAAAAGTGGGGCTGTAAGATACGTGAATGTGTGCCAACATCCATGTATTCAAGTCATTACAATGAGTTGGAGGTGCATAAAGGTAGTCACATTTGCGTATCTCGACTTGTGCATTGATAGCAAGATTTTCACCAATAAGGCCTTTGATTGAAGAAGAGTTGTGATTTACAGTATAAACGTGTGCCTGCTTATGTTTCCTTGATGAAAAGTGTGGAATTGAGAGTGCTTTGGCGGAGTGTTGTAGCAGGTTGCTGTAGCAATATAATGTAGCAGTTACTGTTAATAGCCTGCCGAAAATCAGGTTTCCAGAGAATCCAAAAGGGCGTGTCAAAATTCCCCACACCCATGTTAAAATTCCACAGGCTCTTGTGGAGAATCCACCGGGGCGTGTGGATACCCAATTCCAGCCCTATTTAAGCTGCGATTCAGCCCGATTATTAGGAGAATCTTCCACCCTTCTCTCCAACTTTTCTCCATCTTTTGAGAGGCTGTCGGCTAGGATTTTGAGAGGCTTTTGGCAAGTCTTTGTAGTGGTCCTATGGATTTGACATTGTGCTTCTCTTGGAAGAAGGTTATCGAGGAAGCTTTTGTCGGCACCGATCCGACGATCTGTGCCTTAGGCTAGACAAGGGGACTTTTGGAGAATAAGAGGCTACTCTACTGTGGATTACTTATTTTACTTTCGATTTCATTATTGATTGTATCTGGCTCCATAGAGAGCTAAACTGCTTTGTGGGTACTTGGATTTTGTAAACCCTAGGATGTTATTGTTTCATTCATCTTTTATTATGCTTTCCTTAATTGATGTTTTTAATTGAGTTCCAATCTTGAATGCTTATTGAATGATTTCTCCCTTAGAGTGACAGTAGGATTGAGAGTCCATCTTGGTAGCCTTTGTCGATGAGTGACACACCATGAGGGTTAGACAATGCTAGATTGGAGAGGGATGAGAGGGTGAGTCGAGAGGTAGTAGAGCATCTCCTTTCCCCTCTGATGTGATTTATCCTACCTCCATTTCCTAGAGTTCTTTGCGGTGACAATAGAGTGAAGTGCTAAAGGTTGAACTCTGTTGGGGCTTAGTTGCACTAGCGACAGAGTGAAGCGTTGAAGTGAACTTTAGTATCTGGGGCTTAATTATGACTAGGGGTTTTTTGCCTGTACCAAAGTGTTAGATCTACACATAGGAATAGGGTTTATCACTTGGAATCTCTAGAACTCCATGCAACTTTACACAGTGTGAGGTGTTGAGACTCAGCGATTTCTCCACCGGACAAAGTGTAGAGTTAGTCACATTTGACCTTAGGTTTGGGACCGTGTGTTTTAGGATTTAAATGACTTTATTAAACATTAGTTAGGAAGTATAATAGTAGGTCTTGCACTTAAAACATTAGTCCTAGTGGGAGCATTGTCCGAGTACCCCACTTTTATTGATTGTCTTTCTTCTCACTTACTTGTGCCTCTCATTCTTGTTTCTTTTATTTTTGTTTATATCACATCTTATCAACACAATCATTATTCATGTTCACTTGGTCAAATAGCAATTTTCATATTTTGATTCCCTACTCCTTGTAGATACAATACCCGATTCACTTAGGATTTATTACTTTGACAAACCCGTGCACTTGGGGGTCACACGTAAAGGGACATTGTCAAGTTTTTGGCACCATTGCCGGGGAGTAGGCATTTAGAGATACTTTGCACTTTTGTTTATCTTAGCCATTTCATCATTCATTCTATTTCACATCTTCTTATGCTATTATCGTTCTGATTTGTTTTTATTTATTTTGCTGCAGCTCGAGGTTATGACCACGAGGGAACCCATTTCATATTAGTTAAAGGTGATCCTGAACTTAAACGTACACTCAGAAGAAAGGGTAAAGAACCTGTGCAAGAACCGTCTAATCTAGCTGAAGTAGAAGTTGAAGGGTCAGACAACATGGCATACCAGAATGAACAACAGAGAACACTTTCTGATTACGCTAGACCATCAGTATTGGGGACACAATCTAGCATTGTGTGACCCCCAATTACAGCTCTGAATTTTGAGCTGAAGCTAGCATTCATCCAAATGATACAGCAGTCAGCACAGTTCAATGGTTTGGCCGATGAAGACCCAAACAATCATATTGAAAACTTCTTGTAAGTTTGTGACATGCTAAAGATCAACGGTGTTACGGATGATGTTATAAGATTGAGGGCTTTCCCAGTCTCTTTAAAAGGAAGAGCAAAGCAGTGACTACATTCTTTACCACGAGCATCCATCATGATATGGAATGAAATGGTAGAAGCCTTTCTTTCAAGCTACTTTCCTCTAGGGAAATCGGCAAAGCTTCACAATGAGATATCATCATTCATTCAAATGGAGCTCGAGTCCTTCTTTGAGACATGGGAGTGATTCAAGGACCTATTGTGGAAGTGTCCACAACACGGATTCCCTGAGTGGATGATCATTTAGACTTTTTACAATGGGTTAAATCCAAGTACAAGACAGGTTTTAGATGCCACCGCAGGAGGTACAACGGGGAACAAGACCATTGAAGAAGCCCGACAGTTGGTAGAGGAAATTCCCATGAATAGCTACTAATGGAATGCAAGCGAAAAGAAGAACTGGCCGGACTCCATGAAATTAATGCGGTTACATCCTTAGCAGCCCAAGTAGAGGTATTGAGCAAGAAATTGGATACATTGCCTTCACCGAGGCTGGCCGCTATCACGAGTTATGATGGTTGTGGGGGTTCACATCTGCCATATGATTGTCCTATTTTGATTGCTACTTCAGCCCCGACTGAACAAGTAGACTTTGTGGGCAATTCGGGAAGGGTACAAGGTAATCCTTATAGCAACACCTACAACCAAGGGTAGAGGAACCAACCCAATTTCTCATGGAGTAACCAATGGGAACAAAAGGCCATAGCACCACCGGGTTTTCAACAACAACAAGCCCAAACATAGAGAATAGAGTTTCAGGCTTTGAGAATTAGATGATTGATCTAGAGAAAGCCTTGACCCGATTTGTGTATTCTATGGATACACAGTTTCAACGTATGGCGTCCAGCAGACCCATGCCCATGATGAGTCTGGTAATGTACGGGCCTGAGAAGAAGACACCAACTCTGATATACTGGCCCTGGTGATGCGTATACTCGGCTAGTATGTGTCCCAAATGAATCAGCTAACGTTGCACCATTGAATGTAGATACAGTAGTTCCTATGGCGTAAGACTCTAGTACTGTCACCACGGCCATTCAATGACTTGCTTAAAATAGTGTGAAGATAATGATATGTACGTCGGGAAAGGTACGTGGCCTTTGACACCCCTGGCATATACTGTCCCTGGCCGCATAAAGTGCTATAAGCTCTCTGAGGAGTCAACATACCGGGGTAGTCTGCTAGAAGGTGATCGTACTCCTCAATGGCCGTAAACGTCTTGTCATATAGGCCCAATAGGATCAAAAACGGAGTGACGCTCATAACATAGTGATGTCCAATTACCCTGGACTGTATGGCGTCAACACTGTTAAATCTAGTGTAGGATTGGTCGAACTTGAATGATGATAGAACCTCAAGTGTAAGTGCACAGATGGCTGGCACCCTGATCAGCAACCTCATCGGCTAACTCATCTCCCTGCTGTATTTCCCCCAATATACTTGTGTCTAGGAAGCGAGACTGTCCGAACCTAAGCATCGAGAACCTTTCAAATCAGAACTAGTGCTCGGGTATAGCTAATCCCATATCTTCCGGCTCAAGGGATGGCTCACATGGATGCTTGTCAGCTTGCTTCTTCGACCGGGGTGACATATCTGTAAAAATTGAAGAAGAATCAACCAAAGAAGCTCTCATAGTAACACTGCAGAAATCCACACGGTCGTGTGGAAATTCCACATGCCCATGTGGATCCACGGGACATGAAAATCACATTGCTCTTGTGCCAAAATTTCAAAAATACAACATCAAATCATTTCTAACTCTTTCTAATCATCTATAGACCATCTAATCATGGAAACGAAGCAGCATTCACCATTTTAATCAATTAAAATCAAGTATGGCAAAGAGAAGAGAGAAAGAAGGTTTACCGACAGGATGAAGATAAAAACTTTAAAAACGGGCAGAAAACTTGAGTAAAACCTCTCTAGATCGATGGACCAAGGTTGGGAGAGTGAATGAGTGTGTTCTCTGAGCAATTGGTAGTGCGGAGATGAAGAAACACGAAGAGGTTTTAAAGGTAACCCCCGCCCCTTGATGTTCTGTACATCCACACAGGCCTGTGGAAATTACCCATGCCCGTGTGACTCCATAGGAGAGCTTCACAGAGGCGAGTGCACGCCCCTGTGATTTCTCAAGATGACACTTATTCTCTCTGAAAGCATCCACATGGGCGTGTGGAAATTCTCCACGCCCGTGTGATCGACCCACATGGGCACTCACACGCCCCTGTGGCTTCTCTGTCGAACCTAGAAAAATTCTAAGTGGTCCACACGCTCCTGTGGAAATTCCACACTGGCGTGTGGATCTTCACAAGGGTACTCACAGCGGGCATTTACATGCCCCTGTGTATTCTCGGGATGGTGAGCATCTGCAGGAAATCAAATGGGCGTGTGAAAATTACCCACCCCCATGTGTAATGCACAAGGTTAGACACATGGGCAGACACACGCCAATGTGTGCTCTCATGATAGAACTCTGAACCTTTGCAGAGAAACACACACCCATGTGGAAATTCAACATGGGTCAGTGACTGTCACAAGGTCATTCATAGGGGCAAACACATGGCCCTGTGTCCTCTCGAGATGTGCTCATAACGAAAACACATGCCCATGTGGAATTTCCACACGGCCGTGTGTTTTCTTTAGATGACTTAGAAAAATCTGCAGACTCTACAGAAAATTCCTGAACATGTATATATATGCAGGGCTTGCCTCTATAATGCAAGACTGACCAGAGAAAACGTGGAAAACATGCTTAAACGACCAAGAACTTTGCCAAAACACATTGAAGCACATGAAAACATCATTGATCCACATAAAAAATATAGCAATTTGTATTTAAAAATCAAGACAGCAACACTCAAAGCCTTATTGATGCAAGTACTAACTAAATCCTAGAAAAATAGTAAAGACTTGGGTTGCCTCCCAACAAGTGCTTGTTTAACATCACTAAGCTTGTCGTACCTCTTCTTACCTCACAGGGGCTGATAGATGAAGGTTTCCTTCTTACCCATGACCTGAAAACATGATGAACATAGTCTTTTGAAGGTAGAGGGGAAGTTATCGGATTTGTTACCACACAAAGGTTCATCATCCTTACTCCGTTCTTGCTCATCCCCATTAGACTTGGGGCGTTTCTTGTGACGTCTCCTTGCACGCTTCATCTTTTGAAGCACTTTCTTCATGATCCCCGGGGTCTTTCTTCTTGTTCGGCATATTCTTATGCAACACCGCCGAATAAGAGGGCATCTAAGATCACATATGCACTTTCCTCCAACTTCCTCTTGTTGGTCAAAAGACCCTTCAAAAATTTTTCATACCGAGGCATTTAGGATAACACCTCCACAAAAAGAATGTTGATGTGCAATTGCTTGAATAGACCCAAGAACTTCTTGTATTGCTCATCATTTTGGTTGTTCAACCTTGAAGGATAAGGGATTCTTGGCTTGTAAGATGGGGGTGCCACCTTCTTTTCTTTGTTTACTCTCTCCTCTACCTCCACGGCCTCGAGTGCTTCAACATTGGTCTTCTAACTTGGAAGCCTACATTTAACCTCACGGCCACTTCTCAAAGTGATCGCCTTAACATGTTCTCTCATATTGGTTTTGATGTTACTAGGTAAGCTTCCTTGCGGCCTCTCCGACAACGACTTCGCAATTTGCCCCATTTGATTTTCTAGATTGTGCAATAACGCGATGTGGTTGCGAAGTGTAGCTTCGACCAATTGGAACCTTATATCCGATGATTGGACAAATCATGCCAAAGCTTTCTCTAAGTTAGTCATTTGGGTCTCCAAGCTTGAAACTCGATTCTTCATGTTTGGGTTTGTTGTGTTGTTGGAAACCCAGTGGTGCCGTGGCCTTTTGTTACCCTTGATTATTCCAAGAAAAGTTCGGATGCCTCTTCCAACCCGGATTGTGGGTATTGCTATATGGATTTCTTTGGTCTTTCATCGCATTACCTACAAAGTCAACTTGTTCCATGGAGGATGTACCACCAATAACTATTGGTGAATCGGATGGAGCATGGCCTCCTCCATATCTGTTACAATCCGTCACTTTCTTCTTGCTCAATGACTCCACTTGGGCCGACAAGGATGTAACCGCATTAACCTCATGGAGACTCGACCACTTTCTTCTTCTCTCTTACATTCCATAGGTAGCTATTCAAACATATTTCTCCAATCAATTGTCGTGCTTCTCTGGGGTCTTGCTACCTAAGGTGCCTCCTGCTAATTCATCAAGTAATTGCCTTGTGCTAGGGTTCAACCTGTTGTAAAAAGTCTGAATAATCATCCACTCGGGAAGCACTTGTTGAGGACACTTCTGCAAGAGCTCCTTGAACCTCTCCCATGTCTCAAATAGAGACTCTAATTCCATTTGGACGAAGGAGCATATTTCATTCCTAAGCTTTGCAGATTTTTTTGGAGGAAAATATCGGGCAAGAAATGCTTCTATCATCTACTCCCATGTGGTGATCGATGCTCTAGGTAATGAATGTTGCCATTGCTTCGCTCTCCCCTTCAAGGAAATATGGGAAGGCTCTCAACTTGATGACATCATCCGTAACACCATTGATCTTGAGCATGTCGCACACTTCCAAGAAATTCTCTATGTGACTGTTTGGATCCTCATCAGCCAAACCATTAAACAGTGCAGACTGCTGTAACATATGGATGAATGCCAGCTTTAGCTCAAAATTTTGAGCCCTAATCAGTGGCTGCCCAATACTAGACTGTGTGCCCAAAGTTGAGGGTCTGGCATAATTTGAGAGTGTCCTCTGATGCTCATTCTGTTCTGCCATATTATTTGATAATTCAATTTCTACCTCAGCTGGATCTTACGATTCTTGCATAGGTTCTTTACCCCTTCTACGAAGTGTTCTTTCAAATTCAGGATCTTCTTCAACCAATGTTCAAAGGTTCCCTCGGGTTATAACCTGGACCTACGACCAAAGAAAAAAAAACAAATCAAAACGATGATAGAGTAAGAAAGTGTGAAATAGAATGAATGATAAATAGCTAAAGTAGCAAAGTGCAAAGTGTTTCCAAAATGCCTATTCCCCGGCAACGGCGCCAAAAACTTGACAACGCCCCTTGTGTGTGACCCGCAAGTGCACAGGTTTGTCTAAGTAATAAATCCCTAGTGAGTGGATTATCATATCCAAAGGTAATAGTGAATAGAAACACATTGATTTCTACTTAACTAAGTGTAGATGAAACAATAATAACGTGGATAAAATCAATGTGAACAAGACTAAAGAAAATGAGAAAGAGAGGTACGATAAAATAAGAGGAAAGTCAATCGATAGAAAGTGGGGCACACAGATATTATTCCCCCCTATTACTATTGCTTCAAGTGTAAGACCAATTATTATATCGCCTAACTGATGCTTAACGAGTAGGGGAGATCCTAAAATACGCATTCCCAAACCTAAGGTCAAGATTGACTGACTCTATACTATGCCCCAGTAGAGAAATCATTCAGTCTTAACACCTCACACTGTGTACAGTTGAAAGAAGCTCTAGGGATTTGAAGTGATAGACCCTATTCCTATATATTGATCTAACCCTTTGGTCTAGGTAAAAGATCCCTAGTCATAATTAAGCCCTAGATACTAAGGATTACTTCAACATTTCACTCTGTTGCTCACGCAACTAAGCCCCAGTGGAGTTTCTCTCTTAGCACTTCACTCTATTGTGATTGCAAATAACTCTAAGAACATGGAGGTAGGATAAATCACATCAGAGGGAAAAGGGCACGCTCCGCTACCTCTCGACTAACCCTTTCAACCCTCTCCAATCTAGCATTGTTTAACCTACATGGTGTGTCACTCAACTACAAAGGCTACCAAGATGGACTCTCAACCCTTGTGTCACTCTAAGGGAGAAATCATTCAACAATTATTCAAGATTGGAACTTAATTAAAGACATCAATTAATGAAATCATAATAAAAGGTAAATGAAACAATAACATCCTAAGGTTTACAAGTCCAAGTACTTAGTAGGGGGTTTAGCTCTCCATGGAGTAAGATACAATCAATAATAAAATCTAAAGTAAAAACATGTAATCCATAAGGAAATCCTCGTCCTCTCCAAAGGTCCTCTTGTCAAGCCTAGGGCACACCTCACCGGATCGGTGTCAACGGAAGCTCCCTCAATAACTATCTTCCAAGAGAAACACAGTATCGAAGCCATAGAACCATTCCAAAACCTTTGCTATAGCCCCTCTAATCCCTAGCAACAAACCTCTCAAAAGATGGAGAAAAGATGGAAGGAAGGATAAAAGATGGATCCCCAAATCAGTATAAGTCACAGCTTTATAAAGGGCTGGAATCAGGCATCCACACGGGCATGGCTAATTTCCACACGCTCGTGTGGATTTCTAAAAATCTGATTTTCTGCGGGCTCTGAATAGTAACTACTATAGTAAATTGCTACAGTGATTTACTACAATGCCTGCTGCAGTACTCCGCCAAAATACTCCCGAATCCACATTTTTCATCGAGGCGGCATAAACGGGCACACGTCTATACCATAGATCACATCGCTTCTTTAATAAAATGCCATATTGGTGATGATCTTGCTAACATTGCACATGTCAGAATACGCAAATGTGACTGCCTTTGTGCCCCTCCAAACCATGTAATTGCTTCAGCGCATGGAGGTTGGTACACATTCATGTATCTTCGATCACAACTTGTGTCTTCACATTTGTTCACTCAAAGATTTCATCAACAAAGTACAATCACAATCTACTTTGGCTTCTTTCTTTCATTATTTGGCTCCACAACCCTTTATTCCTATTTCTAATACATAAGCACTTATCAAGCAACACAAAATCTGCAGGAAAGATATGCCTGTCAACCATGATAAGAACATCTTCAATGATTCTCCTAATATGTCTAACTGAATGATCAACTAACTTTAGCATCATCTCAGTCGGTCTTTGTTCTCCCAAACGCAATTTCTGGAAGAATCTGTAAGGCATCACATTAATACTAGCCCTGAGTCTGCTAATGCCTTTTCTTCACCCAAATTTCCAATGTTTCATGGAATGATGAAAATCCCAGGATCCTTCATCTTTCTTGGCATACATCTAAGATCATAGTTGCACTCTCCTCTATCTTCCTTTTGTTGGTCAACAGTTCCTTCAAAAACTTCATGTACCGATGCATTTTTGACAACACCTCAATGAATGGGATGTTAAAGTGCAATTTGCTTGAATAAGCCAAGAAATTTCTTGCACTACTCATCATTCTGGTCATTTTTCAGTCTTGAAGGACAGGGAATCCTTGGTTTGTAAGGTGTGGGAACCGTTTCCTTCTCCTTAACTAATTGCTCCTAAAATGAGTCATGTGCATCATTCTCAACTGGGAGCTTACTTTGAAGTTCTCGATCACTCCTGAAAGTGATCACTTTCAATTGCTCCCTTGGGTTCATTTCTATGTTGCAAGGCAAGTTCTCTTGGGGCCTCTCCATAAGTGACTTCACTATTTGTCCCACGTAGTTCTCTAGATTGTGCAATGATGCGGTGTGGTTGTAAAGTGTGGTCTGTACACTTTAAAAACGCATGTCAGATGATTGGATAAACTTGGTTAGTACCTTTTCCAAATCTGACATCCGATTATCTAGACATAAAACTCAATTGTCTAAACTTAAAACTCGACTCTCCAAACTTGAAGACTATGGTTGTTGAAATCCTGGTGGAGTAGAAGTTTTTGGCTACCGTTGATTACTCCAAGAAAAATTGGGGTGATTCCACCATCCAGTTTTGAAAGTGATAGTATAGGGATTACCTCACCCTCTTATTACATTCCCGACAAAGTCTACCTGCTGAATAGGTGTTGCATTACTAACAGAAATAGGACAATCTGATGAGGTGGGTCCAACCCCACACCCATCATAGTTCATCACTACTACCACTCTGGGAGAAGTTAGAGTATCCAACTTCTTTCTCAATGCTTCCACTTGGGTTGTTAGAGATGTGATTGCTTCCCCGCAAGTGTACAAGATTGCCAAGTAATATCTCATGTAAAGACACAAGGATCGTATTCCTTAGGAATAAGGATTTACTATTACTCCTTCATCGCCTACTTTCTAGCCCAACATCTTTAGTGATAGAATCTATAATAAGTGCTTGTGTACTACGAATACGAAATATTCTTTTCGTACAATGAGCATTACTTTTATCAGGTTTTATCACTAATACATGTATTTTTGTGTTCTTTTGCGCATATAGGGTTGTGGAGCCAAATAGAGAAGAAAGGAGCCAAAGTAGATTGCGAATGCATTATGTTTATGGAATCTTGAAGTGGACACCCGAGAAGATGCAAGTTGTGCTCGAAAGACATATGAGTGTGTGCCAGCCTCCATTATGCTTGATGGAATATGTAAATTGAAGGGGACACAAAGGTAGTCACACTCATGTGTTCCGACTTGTGCAATGCTAGCAAGATTCCCGTCAGATGTGCTTTTACTTGAAGATGTAATACGATCTACAACATAGACATGTGCCCATTTTTGTTGCATTGATGAAAAGTGAGGATTCAGGAGTATTTTGCGGAGTACTATAGCAGGTTACTGCATCAAATCACAGTAGCAATTTGCTGCAGCAGATACTGTTCATAGATCGCCGAAAACAGATTTCCTGCAGATTCACACTGGTGTGTGAAAATTCCATACGCCGGTGTGGATTCCCGATTCCAGCCCATTATAAAGCCGTGACTTGTACCAATTTGGGGATCCTCTTTTCCATCTTTTATCTATTTTTTTACAACTTTATACGAGGCCTGCGGCTAGGGTTTAGGAAGGCTTTGGTGTGTTTTTTGGAGTGGTTCTATGGCCTTCAACACCGTGTTTCGTCGAAAGATAGTTATTAAGGAAGCTTTAGTTGGCATAGATTCGGCGATGTGTGTCCTAGGATTGAAGAGGGAACCTTTGAAGAAGCAAGGCTACCCCTACAAGACCAACGACACAAATACCTAGGAGGTTTTATTCATGGATTGCATCTCTTTACTTTTTACTTCATTGTTGATTGTATTTTGCTCCATGGTGAGCTAAACCCTTAGTGGGTGCTTGGACTTGTAAATCCTAGGATGATATTGTTTTTTTGACCTTTTATTATGCTTTCCTTAATTGATGTTTTTAATTGAGTTCCAATCTTGAATGCTTATTGTGTTGATTTTCCCTTAGAGTGACACTAGGGTTGAGAATCCATCTTGGTAGTCCTTGTGGATGAGTGACACACCATGAGGGTTAGATAATGCTAGATTAGGCAGGGTTGAGAGGGTGAGTCGAAAGGTAGCGGAGCATCCCCTTTCCCCTCCGATGTGATTTACCCTACCTCCACATTCCAAAAGTTCTTTGCGGTCACAATAGAGTGAATTGCTAAGAGACGAACTCCTCTGGGGCTTAGTTGCATGAGCAACAAAGTGAAGCGTTAAGTAATTCTTAGTATCTATGGCTTAATTGTGATTAGGGGTCTTTCTCTGGACCAAAGGGTTCGATTTATATTAGGGAATAGGGTTTATCACTTGGATTATCTAGAGCCTAAAGCAACTCTAGCATAGTGTGAGGTGTCGAGACTGAGAGATTTCTCCACTGGGGCATAGTGTAAGGTTAGTCACAGTTGATATTAAGTTTTAGGACCGTGTGTTTAAGGATCTCCATGACTCATTAGACATCAGTTAGGAGGTATAATGATTGGTATTGCACTTGGAAAAATAGTCTTAAGTGGAGCAATGTCCGAGTGCCCCTACTTTTTATTGGTTGCCTTTACTCTCATTTTATTGCACCTCTCTTTCTTATTTTCTTTAGTTATTTTCATATTAATTTTGTTCATACCACTATTGATTTATCTTCACTTTAGCAATCTTTGTATTTCTGATCACTATTCCCTATGGATTCGACTACCCACTCACCGGGTATTGTTACTTCGATAAACCCATGCACTTGCGAGTCACATACAAGGTGTGTATCAAGTTTTTGGCACTGTTTCCGGGGAGTAGGCATTTTAGAAACACTTTGCACTTTGTTATTTTAGCTATTCATCATTTACTCTATTTCACACTTTCTTATTCTATCATCGTTCTGATTTGTTTGTCTTTCTTTGCTTGCAACTCCAGGTTATGACCCGTGGGAAACCTTTGACATTGGTTGAATGAGACCCTGAACTTAAACCAACACTTCGTAGAAGGGGTAAAGAACCTGCACATGAACAAAATCATTCAGCTAAAATAGAGGATGAAGGATCTCAAAACATGGCTGAACAAGAGGGCCGACGAAGAACTCTTTCATATTTTGTTAGACCTACTATTTATTGGACATAATCTAGCATTGTAAAGCCATCGGTAGCAGCCCAGAATTTTGAGTTGAAGCTGGAATTTATTCAGATGCTCCAACAGTTTGCACAATTTAATGGGTTAGCCAATGAAGACCCTAACAATCATATCGAGAACTTCCTTGAAGTGTGTGACATGTTGAAGATCAATGGGGTTTCTGATGGTGTAATTCGCTTGAGGGTTTTCCCATTCTCTTTGAAAGGAAGGGCCAAACAGTGGCTTTATTCATTGCCAAGAGCTTCCATCACAACATGGAACGAAATAGTCGAAGCCTTCCTTGTAAGGTACTTCCCTCCGGGAAAATCGGCACAGCTTCGTAATGAGATATCTTCATTTGTTCAGATGGAGCTTGAAACTTTGTTTGAGACCTGGGAATGATTCAAGGACCTTTTGTGGAAGTGTGCACAACATGGGTTCCCCGAGTGGATGATCATTAATACATTTTGTAATGGGTTGAGCTTAAGCAACAAATAACATCTAGATGCCACCGCCGGAGGTACAGTGGGGAACAAGACTCCCGAAGAAGCCCGGTAATTGATTGAAGAAATGGGTTTGAATAGCTAACAATGGAATGCAAGAGAAAGGAAGAAAGTGGCCGGACTCCATGAAATTGATGCGGTTACATCCTTGGCAGCCCAAGTAGAGGCATTAAGCAAGAAATTGGATACATTGACTTCACCACGGGTAGCCACAATTCACAAGTTGTGCTGGTTGTAGGGGTTCGCATATCTCATCTGATTCTCCTATTTCGATTGCTACTTCCACCCCAACTGAACAAGGACAGCTTTGTGGGTAATTCAGGAAGAGGACAAGGCAATCCTTATAGCAACACCTATAACCAAGAGTGGAGAAGCCATCCTAACTTTTCTTGGAATAACAAAAGCCAAAAAACGGCCATGGCACCACCGGGTTTCCAACAACAACAACAAGCCCCGAACATGGAGAACCAAGTTTCAGGCTTGGAAACCGGGATGACCGATTTGGAGAAAGCTTTGAGGAGATTCATCTAGTTATCAGACACAAGGTTTCAATAGGTTCATGCTACACTTCGCAACCACACCGCATCATTGCACAATCTAGAAAATCATGTGGGAAAAATTACGAAGTCATTATCGGAGTGAAATTAAAGTTTCTTGCCTAGTAACACCAAAACTAATCCAAGAGAACATGTGAAGGCGATCACTTTGAGAAGTGGTGATGAGGTTTAGGGTAGGCTTCCAAATGAGAAGACCAATGTTGAAGCACCCGAGGTCATGGAGGTTGAGGAGAGAGCAAATAAGGAGAAAGAGATGGCAACCTCGCCTTACAAGCCAAGAATCCCTTATCCTTTGAGATTGAAGAATGACCAAAATGATGAGCAATATAAGAAGTTCTTGGGTCTATTCAAGCAACTGCACATCAGCATTCCTATTGTGCAGGCGTTGTCACAAATGCCTCGGTATGCAAAGTTTTTGAAGGATCTTTTGACTAACAAGAGGAAGTTGGAGGAGAGTATATCGGTGAAAATGAAGAAACACGATGAGACTTTAAAGGAAACTAGCGCCTCTTAACATTCTGTACATCCACACGGGCATGTGGAAATTACCAACGCCCATGTGGCTTCTGATACGCGTCCGAATATGCATGTAAACCACAAGTGCACGGGTGTCGAAGTAATAATTACCCCTGTGAGTGGGTAGTCGAATCCACAGGAAACAGGGCTACTAGTACTAACTTCTTCTCTACTTTCTAGCCTAATGATAAATGGAAAGGTGTGGTGATCTAATGTGCGAAGAAATGAATACCGGAGATGAATATGCATGGGTAAAATGGATGGAGATCTCAATCAGTAAAAGTGGGGTATTCGGGCAATGCTCTCCCTAGGATTCAGGTATTAGGTACCGAATAAGCAAAGTGTTTCTATGATGAGTAAGTTAAGTCATGGAAATCCAAATATAATTGGATCCAGCCTCCCGATCACCGATACTAGTCCTGTACGAGGTCCCGGTGGAGAAATCTCTTAATCTCAACACCTCACACCACATATGACTGCAAAGCACTCTAGGGATTCCAAGAGGTGTATCTGATTCCTAAAGATTGATCTAACCCTAATTCCCGGCGAAGGATCCTAACCCCCTACAAGGTCCCGGCGCAGAAATCTCTCAATCTCATGCCTCACACCAAATATGGTTGCATAGAGCTTAATGAACGGAGATAGAATACACTCAATCGGAAGGGAGAGGGGATACTCCACTATCTCATGACTCACCCTCTCAACCCTCTTCAATCTTGAAGTTCTAACTCTAATGGAGACCTCTCTCACATCAAAGTAACAAATCATGCAAATCCAATCAAACATAAGGATTAATTAAACAAACAAGCAATGAGAATACAAGATTAAAACTTAATGAAACTTGGATTAAATAGAAACACTAAGCAAATCCATAAAAGATGAGAATCCTAAGGTTCACAAGCCCAAATACCCTCTAGGGTTTTAGCTCTCCATGGAGCAAGATACAAAACACACCATCAATGAATGAAAGTACATTAAAACCATAGAAATAAACCCCCTTATATATGAATTGATGGCCTTGATGGAGAGCTTCGACATCTTGAAGGACCCACTCCGAAGCTAGGTTCACCGGTGGCTTCCTTGATGCTATGACAGAGGAGGAATCGATCAAAGTTGGTGACGAAGCGCCTCCAAAGCCGCAAAGACCTCCTCTCCAAACCCTAGCCGTCTCACCCCTCAAGAGCAGCACAAAAGATGAGAAAGAATAGGGCAAAACGGCTATTTATAGGCCTTAGATCGCGTCTGTCACGTGCCCTCACGCGCCCGTGTGAATAGGGTAAGATTGCTACAGTAAAATTGCTGCAATACTTTTCGCAAAACACAATCCAAATACTCTTCTCTTGAGGCCACATGTCCAGGCACACGTCCATGTGGTAGGCTATAAAACTTTTCTTCATCGACGTATCTTTGAGAGGTCTTGCAATCTTCACAAAGAGAAGGAACATGAAGATGTAACTGCCTTTGTGCCCTTCTAACTAGTGAATTGACTTGAATCTTCTTGGAAATTGGCACACATCTCCATGTTTATAAGCTCCTCTCGTGTCTTGGTCCTTGATTTTAACAAGAACTCCCAACATTGTGTCTTTATAGCCTATCTTTGCTTCCTTTTTACTCTTCAAGGCATTCACAACCTATATGCATAAAAGAACACCAAATACACAATATGAGACATAAACCACAGTAAAAATGATGCTCAATGCATGTAAAACATACATAAAAATATGTCTACTCAAGCACTTATCAGCTCCATAGGACAGCATCCACAGGGGCAGATGAACACTCTTGTGCGCTCTCGGGATAACACTCCTTTACTCTAAACGCATCCACATGGGTGTGCAAAAATTCCCACGCCCATGTACCCAATCAAGTCTCCAAGATTGGAACTCACAATAAACATCAATTAATTGAAAGAATAATAAAGAGGTTCAATGAAAACGAATACATCCTAGGGTTCATAAATACCCAAGTACCCACTAGTGGTTTAGCTCTCCATGGAGCTAGATACAATCAATGAAATCGAATGTAAAAACAAAGTATCCATAGAAAACCCCCTCGTTAATCGTGGCGATGGTCTTGTGGAGAGTCCTCTACTCGTTGGAAGGGTCCCTTTGTCCGGCCTAGGATACACCTCACCGGATCGGTGCCGACAAAAGCTCTCCCACTAACCTTCTTCCAAACGGCACGTGATGTCAGAGCCGTAGAACCTCTCCAAAGCCCTAGCCAATACCACTCAAAACACTAGCTGCACCCTCTCTCAAGTTGGGGAAAAGATGGGGAAAAGAATAGGGAAAAAGATGGAGAAATCGGGGCTGAATCGTGGCTTTTAAGGGGCTAGAATCGGGCATCCACACAGGCGTGTGGATGTTCCACATGCCCCTGTGGAATTTCCACACTGGCGTGTGGAATTTCCAGATGCCCGTGAATTCTGATTTTCAGCCGGCTATGAACAATAACTGATACAGTAAATTGCTACAGTATTTTCCTATAGCACTCCCGCCAAAACACTTCCGAATCTACTTTTCATCGAGGCAACATAAACGGGCACATGTTTATGCCGTAGATCGTGTCGCTTCTTCAATAAACGGTTTCATTGGTGAAGATCTTACTATCATTGCACAAGTTGGAATACGTATATGTGATTGCCTTCGTGCCCCTCCAACTCATTGTAATGGCTTGAATACATGGATATTGGCACACATTCACGTATCTTAGTGCCCCACTTGTGTCTTCGCGTTATTGCTTCTAAGATTCCACCAAATAGTGCGTACACGATCTACTTTTGGCTTCTTTTCTTAAAACATATCTTCACAATCCTACATGTGCAAAAGAACACAAATACACATGTGCTAGCGCTTAAACTTGATAAAACTAATGCTCATTGTAAGGAAAGAACACTTCGCATTCTTATCACACAAGCACTTATCAGAGAGTTGTCGAGCTTGGTGGCACTTAACAATATTTCGTCAACCTTGTTTCTGCTATTGCGCATTCCCAACAGCCTTGGGTCATTTCTTATGGCATCTCCTTGCCCGCTTTATTTTCTAGAGCACCTTCTTCATGATTCCCGGAGTATATGGTACTTTCTCCTCTAGACCAAGCTTTATTACTTCTTCATTATCCACCTCTTGGTTTAGCAACCCCTCGTATGGGTCCGGAATCAGCATTTCTGGCACATATTCATCAATTATCTCATCAGTAGTGCCATGAAAATATAAGTATTATCAAAGTCAAGAGAATGTCGCATGGCTTCAGTGAGTCGGTATGTGAGCTTGTCATCTCCAACCCTTAGTATCAACTCCCCTCCATCTATGTCAATCAATGCCTTGGAACTACGTATGAATGACCTCCCAAGTACTACAGGAACATCTACGTCCTCATCGACATCCAACACTTGGAAGTCTATAGGAAATATGTACTTGTCCACCTTGACAAGCACGTCTTTAATGATGTCCCTCAGATATCTCACTATTCAGTCTGCCAATTGTAATGTCATCCGAGTGGGCCTAGGCTCTCCCAAGCATAGTTTCTGAAAGAACGAGTATGGCATGACGTGATACTAGCCCCTGAATCCGCCAATGCCATCTCTTCACCTAAATTGCCAATGTTGCACGGAATTACAAAGCTTCTGGGGTCTTTCTTCTTGTTGGGCATATTCTTTTGCAACACCGCCAAACAAGAGGCATCTAAGATCACTGATGCACTCTCCTCCAACTTCTTCTTGTTGGTCAAAAGATCTTTCAAGAACTTAGGATACTGAGGCATCTGAGACAACGCCTGCACAAAAGGAATGTTGATGTGCAATTGCTTGAATAGACCCAAGAATTTCTTGTATTGCTCATCATTTAGGTCGTTTTTCAATCTTGAAGGATAAGGAATTCTTCTGTTGTAAGGTGGGGGTGCTACCTCCTTTTCTTTGTTAGCTCTCTCCTCAACCTCCACGACCTCGGGTGCTTCAATATTGGTCTTCTCACTTGGAAGCCTGCCTTCAACCTCATGACCACTTCTCAAAGTGGTCGCCTTCATATGCTCTCTTGGATTAGTCTCAGTATTGCTTGGCAAGCTTCCTTGTGGTCTCTTCGATAGAGACTTTGCAATTTGCCCCACTTGATTTTCAAAATTATGTAATAAAGTGGTATGGTTGCGAAGTGTAGCCTCTACCGACTGAAACCGTGTATACAAGGATTGTACAAATCGGGTCAATGCTTTCTCTGGATCGGACATCTGGGTCACCAAGCCTGAAACTCTATTCTCCATGTTTGGGGCTTGTTGTTGTTGAAAACCAGGTGATGTGGTAGCCTTTTGTTGCCCTTGGTTGTTCCATGAGAAATTAGGGTGGTTCCTTGAGCCTGAATTGTAGGTATTGCTATAAGGATTGTCTTAGTTTCTCATTGCATTACCCATATGGTCAACTTGATCAAACGGAGGATGTACTACCAATGGCTATTAGGCAATCGGATGGGGCATGTCCCCCTCCACATCCATCACAACTCGTTACGGTCAACAATCTTGATGCAGTTTTAGCGTCTAACTTCTTACTCAATGCTTCGACTTGGGCCGCCAACGATGTAACCGTATCGATCTCATGGATGCTGGCCACTTTCTTCTTATCCCTAGCATTCCATTAGTAGCTGTTCAACCCCATTTCTTCGATTAGTTGTCAGGCTTCTCCGGGGGTCTTGCTACCTAAGGTACCTCCTGTTGTTACATTAAGTAACTATCTTATACTTGGGTTCAAACCATTGTAAAAAGTCTGAATGATCATACACTCTGGAAACCCATGTTGAGGATATTTCACAAGAGTTCCTTAAACGTTTCCCATGTCTCGAATAGAGACTCCAATTCCATTTACACGAAGGACGAGATCTCATTACTAAGCTTAGCAGATTTTTCAGGATGGGAAAGAACAGGCAAGAAAAGCTTCTACCATCTCCTCCATTTAGTGATCGATGCTCTAGGTAATGATTGTAGCCACTGCTTCGCTCTTCCCTTCAAAGAAAATGGGAAGGCCCTCAACTTGATGGCATCATCCGTAACACCATTGATCTTGAGCATATCACACACTTCCAAAAAATTCTCTATGTCACTATTTGGATCCTCATCGGCCAAACCATTGAACTGTGCGGACTGCTGTAACATGTGGATGAATGCTGGCTTTAGCTCAAAATTCTGAGTTGTGATTGGGTGCCGCACAATGCTAGATTATGTGCACAATACTGACGGTCTAGAGTAATCAGAGAGTGTTCTTTGTTGTTTATTCTGTTCCGCCATCTTGTCAGACCCTTCAACTTCCACTTCAGCTAGATTCGACGGTTCTTGTATAAGTTCTTTATCACTTCTTATGAGTGTACATTTAAGTTCAGGATCACCATCAATTAATATCGAAGGGTTCCCTCGGGTCATAACTTGGAGTTGTACCAAAAAAAAAAGAAAACAAATCAGAATGATGATTGAATAAGAAGATCTGAAATAGAATGAATGAATGAATAGCTAAGACAGCAAAGTGCAAAGTATCTCTAAATGCCTACTCCCTGGCAACGACGCGACAAAAACTTGACAACGCCACTTACGTGTGACCCGCAAATGGACGGATTTGTCGAAGTAATAAATACTAAGTGAGTGGGGTATCGTATCCACAGAGAGTAGGGAATAAAAATACCTAAATTGCTACTTAACCAAGTGAAGATGAATAATGATTGCATTTATAAGATGTGATGTAAACATAATTAAAAGTAACAAGAATAAGAGGCACAAGTAAGTGAGAGTAAGGCAATCGATAGAAATGGGGTAATCAAACAATAATCCCCCTAAGACTTATGCTTCAAGTGCAAGACCTACCATTATAATTCCTAATTAATGCTCAATGAGTCATGGAAATCCTAAAAGCACATGGTCCCAAACCAAAGGTTAACTGTGACTAACCCTACACTGTTTCCCGGTAGAGAAATCGCTTAGTCTCAACACCTCACATTGCACAAAGTTACATGGAGTTCTAGGGATTCTAAGTGATAAACTCTATTCCTATGTGTATGTCTAACCCTTTGGTCCCGGTGAAAGACCACCAATTACAATTAAGCCCCAAGATACTAAGGTCACTTCAACACTTCAATCTGTTGCTCATGCAACTAAGCCCTAGCATAGTTCATCCCTTAGCACTTCACTCTTCTACTACCTCTCGACTCATCCTCTCAACCGTCTCCAATCTAGCTTTGTCTAACCCTCATGGCGTGTCACCCATCCACAAAGATTACCAATATTGACTCTCAACCCTAGTGTCACTCTAAGGGAGAAATCATTCAATAAGCATTCAAGATTGGAACTTAAATAAAAGCATCAATTAAGGAAACCACATTGGAAAGTCAAAGAAACAATAACATCATAGGGTTTACAAAATTCAAGTACCCACTTGGGGGTTTAGCTCTCCATGGAGCACAATACATTCAAAAATGAAATCGAAAGCAAAGATAAGCAATCGATAGGAAAACCCCCTCGGTATTTGTGTCGTTGGTCTTATTGAGTAGCCTTGTCTTCTCCAAAGGTCCCATTGTCCGGCCTAGGGTACACCTCACCTGATCGGTGCCGATGAAAGCTCCCCTAATAACCTTTTTCCTATCGAAGCGCGGTGTCAAATTCAGAGAACCACTCCAAAGATGTGCCAAAAGCCTCTCAAAACCCTAGCAGATGGCCTCTCAAAAGATGGAGAAAAGTTGGAGAGAAGGGTGCAAGAAGATCCCCAAAATCGGGTTGAATCATGGCTTAAATATGGCTGGAATCGGGCATCCACATGCCCTTGTGGATTTTCCACACGGGCGTGGATAATTTCCACAAGCCCATATGGATTCTTTGGAAATTTGATTTTCGGACGGCTGTGAACGGTAACTGCTATAGTAATTTGCTACAGTGTCTTCAATCAAAAGCCTCGTTGGTGAAGATGCTTGCTATCAACACACAAGTCGGGATACGTGTCACGCCCATCCCTCGGGTCCCACACATGACATATCGCCACGACAACCCAGGGGAGGTCAAACACCTGCCTCAACTCTAGATAACTGTAAGACTATATTGTTTCCTGTACAACATTCTATAACAACAAGAAGTAATTTAAGAATGAGGACATACAACAACATTACTACACAAGAACAACATTGAAACACAAGATAAAATCATGGATAATCACCGCATAGAAAACCATAACAATAGGGATAACATCCCCCAAAACAGAGGGTATAACTCTCATACAAAACCCTAAGGAAAATCACTTCTCAAGAGAGGAAGAAGAGATCTTAGAGTTTCTTCTTAATTCAAGGAAAGGGTTGATGGGTTTGAGAAGTGGGGATGAAGGTTCTAGAGGAGGAGGAAAGTGGAAGAGGAAAGGTCTCAAGGAAAAGTGTAAAAGAATGAGAAAAAGGGCTTTTAAACCATAAATTAATGCCCCAAACAACCCCCATACGGCCCCCATATAGCCCGTCTGCCCTAGAAGAAAGTTTCTAGAATTTTCATACCGGCTTTATCAAACCCATATGGACCCTGTATGCCACAAACAGCTTGCACTAAAATGGCTCTAAATCGCTCATTTGTTGTCTGATTGACCTTATTTTTTATTCTAATGACTCGGGACACTCTAAGAAACACTCCTAAATGAAAATTACTTAACAAAAGCCATTGAAACATGAGGGAAAAAGAATATACATATATATATATGAAAAACTCAAATTACCACAATACGCAAATGTGACTGCCTTGGTGCCCCTCAAACTCATTGTAATGGCTTGAATACATGGAGGTTGGTACACATTCCCGTATCTTAGAGCCCCACTTTGTGTCTTCGCATTTGTTCCTTCCAAGATTCTACCAAAGAGTGCATTCACGATCTACTTTTGGCTTCTTTTCTCAAAACATAGCTTAATAAGCCCTACATGTGCAAAAGAACACAAATGCACATGTATTAGCGCTTAAATTTGATAAAAGTAATGCCCATTGTAAGGAAAGAAGACGTCACATTCTTAACACATAAGCACTTTTCAAAGCACTATAGAAAGTATAGCAATCAAGCAAATATGTGGGCGTGGGCAATTGAAACAATACTCCCCTGATTACTATTGTTGCGTTTGATGAAGCAAAATCCTTGGGAGTAAAGTTCCAACAGGTTGTGAAGCACACATGACCCACATTAGCCGTGTCCATGACTAGTTCTCAATTTTCCATATACTAACAAAACCATCAACGTGTATATAAAAAATGCACAAGGGGGTTCAGTGAAGTTCAATAAACAAAAATAACTCTAGTATATAAAAGATAGAGCAATAAAATACAACTCGAGACAAAAATAAAAGATAAACTCAGAAAGAAGATCCTTTCTGAGTGTACAAGTCCAAAATAAAATGCAGAAAGGAAGAAATGAAAGGTGCATCACATGTCAGTGTCGTCGGTGGTCTGCTCTACTTCTGTTGTCAGTACCAGGTTGAATGGTGCTGGTGGATCTGGTGACAGTGATGCTGGCGGGGCCAGAGGGATCCTTGGTCTTGGTCTCTAGAGCCTCTCAAAATTATCATAGGCTCGGGAGGGTGAAGACATACTTACTAGGTGTGGCTCCTATGCTAGAGGTGGTACCTCGGTCTCTGTATGCTCTGGCTGCGGCTCAGGAGCAGGCTGAGGATCCTCCCTTGTATCACCTTCATCCTCTACTACCTCTAGAACAAGTGTAGTCAATACATATACACCATGACTGTATCTACGCACCAATCCCATCAATCTCAATGTATCCAGGCCTAATGGGGAAGGCACAGTCATCTTCTTAGCCCCACGTATAGCGTCTAGCAAACCCATACCCATAAGCAGTCTGGTGATGTATGGGCCTAAAAAGATGACACCAACTCTGAAATACTGGCCATGGTGTCACAAATACTCGGCTAGTATGTGCCATAAATGGATCGGCTGATGTTGTACCATCGAATGAAGATATAGTAGCTTCTGTCGGCTCAGTACTTTAGTACTATCACAACGGGAATTCACCGACCTGCTCAAAATGGAATGCCCAAGTACTCTAAACTGTATAGCACCGACACTATCAAATCTAGTGTATGACCTATCGAACTCGAACGAGGATAGAACCTTCAGTGTGAGTGCACAGATGGCTGGCTCTCTAATCAATTGTAACTCCCTCCAACCACCCACTGAGACAAGATCCTCTACATCATCTGCCAACCTATCTCCATGCTGTATATCTCGCAACATGCTTATGTCTAGAAAGCGAGATTGTCTGAATCTCAATTTCGACAACTGCTCAAAACGGACTTGGTGCTCTGGAGTAGTAAATCCCATATTCTCCGGCTCAGGCGATGACTCACACGGACGTTTCTCAGCTTGTTTCTTCGACCGGGGTGCCATATCTGCAAAATTGAAACATAAAATCGATCAAAGGCATTCAAAACATTGTTTCTGCAGAATTCCACATGGTCGTGTGGAATTTCCACACGCCAATGTGGATTCACTGGGCGTGAAAACCACAGGGCCACATGCTAGAAATCTAGATATACATCATCAAATCATTTCGAAACTCTTCCTAACCATGCATAAACCATCTAATTGATGAAACGAATCAACATTCACCATTCTTATTGATTAAAATCAAGTATGATGAAGAAAATAAAGAATTAAGGGTTACCGATGAGATGAAGTTAGAAGCTTTGTGTGTGGCAGCAAAATTCAAGCAAAACCCTCCAAATCAACAGGGTAAGGTCGGGAAGTTGAGTAGGAGTGTTCTCTGAGTGATGGAGAATGTGAGAATGAAGGAGAATGAATGGATTTTAAAGAAAACCTGCAGCTCTTGCACTTTTGTACATTCACACGGGCATGCGGAAATAACCCACGCCCGTGTGCCCGACCCACAGGGGTAGACGCACGCCCCTTTGGCTTCTTTGTCCATCCGAGAAGAATCTTTAAGTGTTTCACACGCCCGTGCAAAAATTCCACATGGGCGTAGACCTTCACAGGACCAGCTCACAGGGGTACTCGCACGCCCTTGTGTATTCTCGGGATGGAGGAGAGCTCTTATGTAGAGATCCACACGGGCGTGTGGAAATTACCCACGCCCTTGTGTATGTCATACAGTCATCCACAGGGGTGCGTCCATGCCCTTGTGTCTTCTCAGGAAAAATCTCTAAGTCGCTGGAGGATGACACACACCCATGTGAAAATTACCCACAGGTGTGGATTGTCACAAGGTCATTAACAAGGGTGAGTCCACCCCCATTTGTCCTCTTGGGATGAGCTCACAGTAGAAACCCACGGCCGTGTGAAAATTCCACACGGCCGTGTGTTTTCTTTGGATGCTTTATAAAAATCTTCAGGCTCTGTAGAAAATTCCTGAACATTGTAATACACTCAAAGCTTGCCTTTTTAAACTATACCAGGGAAAACATTTAAAACTAGCTCAAACGACCAACGACTTCACCATAAACATTTAAGCACACAATAACACCGAAATGTCCACGAGAAAATCACTGCAATAGCATCTAAAAATCAAGACACCAACACTTAAAGCGTTATTCATGCAAAGCATTAACTAAAAACTAGGAAAACAGTAAAAATTTGGGTAGCGCTTGTTTAACGTCACTTAGCTTGACGTACCTTGTCTTACCTCATGGGGGCACATGGATGAAGGCTCCTCTCTTATCCATGACTTGGAAGCATGATAAACATAACAATTTTAAGGTAGAGGGAGAGTTGTCGAGCTTGTTACCACTTAAGTGTTCATCACCCTTATTCTGTTCTTGTGCTTCCCTAACATCCTTTGGGTATTTCTTGTGGGGTCTCCTCGCTCGCTTCATCTTCCGGAGCATCTTCTTCATGAACCCCAGAGTAGATGGTATCTTCTCCTCTAGACCAAGCACCATCACCTCTTTGTTCTCCATTTCTTGGTCTAACAATCCCTCGTACAGGTTTGGATTCAACATTTCCTGCACATATTCATCGATTAGTTCATCGGTAGTGTTAAGAAAATAAAGAGTATCATCAAACTCGAGAGAATGTCGCATGGCTTCGACGAGGCGGCATTTGAGCTTGTCATCTCCAACCCTCAGTGTCAACTCCCCACTGTCCATGTCGATAAGTACCTTGGAAGTGCGCAAGAATGGCCTCCTAAGTATCAAAGGAACATCTGCATCCTCATCAACATTCAACACTACAAAGTCTACAGGAAATATGTACTTATCCACCTTTGCAAGTATGTCTTCAATGATGCCCCTCGGATGTCTCACTAGTTTGGTCCGGCAATTGCAATGTCATCTGAGTGGGCTTATGCTCTCCCAAGCCTAGCTTCTGAAAGAATGAGTATCACATGATTTTAATCCTAGTCCCCAAATCCGCCAATGCCATCTCTTCACCCAAATTGCCAATGTTGCATGGAATTATAAAGCTTCCGGGGTCTTTCTTCTTGTTCGGCATATTCTTTTGCAACACCACCAAATAAGAGGCATCTAAAATCACTGATGCACTCTCCTATAACTTCCTCTTGTTGGTAAAAAGATCTTTCAAGAACTTTGACATACCGAGGCATTTGAGACAATGGCTCCACAAAAGGAATGTTGATGTGCAATTGCTTGAAAACACCCAAGGACTTCTTGTATTGCTCATCATTTAGGTCGTTCTACAATCATGAAGGATACAGGGATTATTAGCTTGTAAGGTGGGGGTACCACCTCCTTCTTTTTATTAGTTCTCTCCTCAACCTCCACGACCTCGAGTGCTTCAACATTGGTCTTCTCAACTTCATAACCACTTCTCAAAGTGATTGCCTTCACATGTTCTCTAGGATTAGTCTCGGTATTACTCGGTAGGCTTCCTTGTGGTCTCTCCGATAGAGACTTCACAATTTGCCCCACTTGATTTTCTAAATTGTGCAATGAAGCGGTGTGGTTACGAAGTGTAACCTCGACCGATTGGAACCATGTATCCGATGATTGCACAAATCTAGTCAAGGCTTTCTCTAAGTCGGTCATCCGGGTTTCCAAGCTTGAATCTCTATTCTCCATGTTCGGGGCTTGTTGTTGATGAAAACCTGGTGGTGTTATGGCCTTTTGTTGTCCCTTGGTTACTGCATGAGAAATTAGGGTGGTTCCTCCACCCTTGGTTTTAGGTTTTGCTATAGGAATTACCTTGTACCCTTCCCGAACCCACAAAATCTACTTGTTCAGTAGGGGCTTGATAAGTGCTCGTGTGTTATGAATGTGAAGTGTTCTTTCTTTACAATGAGCATTACTTTTATCAGGTTTAAGCGCTAATATATGTGTATTTGTGTTCTTTTGCGCAGGTAGGGTTGTGAAGCTATGTTTTAAGAAAAGAAGCATTGTAGCAAATCACTATAGCAATTTACTGTACTAGTTATTGTTCATAGCCGGGAAAAAATCAGAAATTCAGAGAATCTACACGGGCGTGTAGAAATTCCACAGGGGCGTGTGGAACATCTACATGGCCATGTGGATGCCGATTCCAGACCTTTAAAAGCCGTGATTCAGCCCTTATTTCTCTATCTTTTCCTCTATTCTTTTGTCCATATTTTTCCCAACATGAGAGAGGACTGCGGCTAGGGTTTTGAGAGGGTATTTTCTAGGGATTGGTAGAGGTTCTACGGCTCTGACATCATGCTCCGTTTCGAAGAAGGTCAGTGGGAGAGCTTTCGTCAGCACCGATCCGGTGAGGTGTATCCTAGGCCGGACAAAAGGACCTTTGGATGAGTAGAGGACTCTCCACAAGACCATCATCATGACTATCGAGGGGTTTTCTATGGATTTATTGCTTTTACATTCGATTTCATTGATTGTAATTAGCTCCATGGAGAGCTAAGCCCCCTAGTGGGTACTTGGATTGTGAACCGTAGGATGTATTCGTTTCATTGGACCTTGTTATTATGCTTTCAATAATTGATGTTTTTATTGAGTTCCAATCTTGAATGCATTGATTGTATGAATACTCTCTTAGAGTGATACTAGGGTTGAGAGTTCTTATTGGTGACTCTTGTGAGTGAGTGACACACCACGAGAGTTAGACAAAGCTAGATTGGAGAGGGTTGAGAGGGTGAGTCGAGAGGTAGCAGAGCGCCCCCTTTTCCCTCCGGTGAGATTTATTCTACCTCCAATTCCTCGAGTTTTTTGCGGTCATAGTAGAGTAAATGGTCTAAGGGATGACCTTTCGCTGGGGCATAGTTGCGAGAGCAATGGAGTGAAGCGTTGAAGTGATTTTAGCATCTAGGGCATAATTGTGGCTAGGGATTTTCTGCCTGGACCAAAGGGTCAGGTCTACATATAGGAAAAGGATTTATCACTCGGAATACCTAGAACTCATTGCAATTCTATATGAGTGCGAGATTGAGAGATTGTTTAATTTCTCCTACGGAACATGTATAGGGTTAGGCATGGTTGACCTTAGATTTGGGACCATGTATTAAAGGATCTCCATGACTCATTAATGCATTAGATTTGAGACCATTATTTCTTACTTTGATGAGAGAGAGGTCTCCATTAGAGTTAGAACTTCAAGGTTAAAGAGTGTTGAAAGGGTGAGTCATGAGATAGTGGAGCGTCCCCTTTCCCTTCCGATTGAGTGTTTTCCTATCTCCACATTCTCTAGACTCTATGCAACCATATTTGGTGTGAGGCATGAGATTGAGAGATTTCTCCACCGGGACCTTGTAGGCGATTAGGGATCCTTCACCGGGAATTAGGAATGGATCTATCTTTAGGAATCGGTTTCACTCTTAGGTGTCCCTAGAGCGTATTGCGGTCATATGGGGTGTAAGGTGTTGAGATTGAGCGATTTCTCCACCGGGACCTTGTAGGGGACTAGTACCTCTGGCTTGGAGGTAAGGGACAGCTGTTCTTGGATTACCTCGACTTATTAGACTCGGTTTAGAAGCACATAGAGAATCTTGAACTTCATGTTAGATCCTAGGGATAGCATTGCCTGGGTACCTCATCTTTATTGATTGAGATTCTCCCTTCAATTTCACTCTTCCATATTCGTCTCCGGTATTCATTTCTTTGGACATTAGATCACCACACCTTTCCATTTATCATTAGGCTAGAAAGCAAAGAAGAAGTTAGTACTAGTAGCCCTGTTCCCTGTGGATTCGACTACCTGACTCACCGAGTATTTTATTACTTCGACACCCGTGCACTTACGGTTTACATGCATATTCAAACGTGTCAAGTTTTTGGTGCCATTGCTGGGGAACAGGATACTATGAATGCTAGGACTTTGTTGCTCTAGCCACTTATCTTTTTCTTTATTTTGTCTATTCCACACTTTCTTTTTCTTCCATCATTCTCATCGATTTTTATTTTTTATTTTTACCTATTTCACTCTATCTTCTTCCACCATTCCATTTTGTTTTATTTTTTCTTATTTACAGTTTTCTTGCATGGAACTTGAATGATGATTGATCCACTTATAGAATTATGTTCACAGGTTGATGCTATCACTAGAAAAATTGATCGACTTGTTAGTGTTCATCGATAATACAATCCATGTCGCACCATATATCATCCAACTCGAAGGAGCTACCCAAATCTCTAATGGATATTGATGGACAACAATGGGAAGCACCTCAACAAGAACTTCAATGGGATGAGAAAGTTGAACAAGATGTACTTCGGTTGGAAAGAGTGTTACCGAGATTTATTGAAGCAACCGATGCCCGTTTCCAAAATATTGAGGCCACATTAAGTTGTCACGAGATCTCCATCAAAAACCTTGAGCGTCAATTAGGAGAGATCTTGGACATGCTTGCTAAGGAAAAAGAAGAATTTGAACAAGCAAGGCAAGTGTCTCTGGGACATGATGAGGTCATGAACAACATTGAAGAAGTTTGGCAAATGGAGTACATTGGTGCAGAAAATGAAAAGAAAGAAGTTGAATACAATTCTGAGATTTTGTATTGTGTGAATGAAGATTGTGCTTGTGAGCGAGAAAATTTTCAAGGGGATTTGCTAGTGTCATGCTCTTCTCAAGTTGAAAATATACAAGAAGAAGCAAATCCTAAGGTAATGGAACAAGCATCTCTCTTTGGGATTGATCAACTCATACAACTCAAGAAAGAGGTTTTCAGAAGGGAAAAAGATGTGGGTAGGAGATTGAAGCCTTCCAATGACCCACTTGTGCTATGATTGGACAATTCCCAACCCAAATTGTTTCCTTGGAGGCCAAAAGTAAGATGGTTGGACTCTCCAATTAATATTCCACCCCAACAACTAGATTCTTGGTTTAAAGGAAGTATCTATACAATGTCTAGTTAGGAGGAACACACTCTTTTCAAGCCTCCATAAGGTATGGAAGAGATACGTCAAGCTTAGTGATGTAAAACAAGCGCTTCTTGGGAGGCAACCCAAGTTTTTATATGTTTTCAAGTTTAGATTTTCATTTCTGCAGTAATAAATTCATGAGTGGGTGCTTTGATGAATTGTTGTTGGTGTTGGAGTTTCCATGGGAAATTTTTGGTGATTTAAATTGATTTTCGTGTATATGGCATGGTTTAGGGTGTAATTAATGTTTATAGTTGAAGAATTAGAGTTAATTTGAAGTTTGGAGCCTTGCGTGGACTATCTGCAGAAAACTTGGTGTTGCGCTTCTTAGGAGGTTTTAACATGTTTTGCCGGCATTTGTATTATGTTTCCTTCACTGATTTGCTCCGGTAAACTTCATCTTCTCCTATCATCTCCATGGCCTTATTTTGCCAATCCAGGGAGTTTTATTGGTTTATAAGTGTTGTTTTTTATGGCAAATCTTGTAGAAACTGTCTAGAATGCATGGATGGCAAATTTTTGGAAGCGTTGGAGCCCAACCATGGCCTTTTGGCCATGGTTGGGCACCCACGCGGTCGCGTGGCTAGCCCACGCAGCCACGAGGCAGCATGCCCACGTGGCCACGTGGCGCCATGGCTGAGCCCAGAACGTGCCCACGTGGGAGCATGGCTTGTACACATGCTCGCGTGGGCTGTAAAAGTAACCAATAAGGCCAGAAAAACGTTTGGCTTGCCCTCCACTCCCGTGTGGAACCCTATACTCATCAAATTCATGCTTAACTGACTTCTTTTGAAGCTTTATTTGCAAGTATGACACAAAGGACCGAAAAACTTTTTCCGAAATGCTTTAATTTCATACGGTTAATCTTGGATGAGAATATTCTTTTGGCACACCGGCAACACCAGAAGATGACGTCGATGCTTGAGGCGTCTCACTCATGATTATTTAGTTTTCTTTACTTTTTATTTCATTTTTAGATTTTCTTTATTTTATCTTTTAGACTTTAGTTAACTTTGTGTTTTGTTTTGTTTGTGCGAGTTTGTGCTTCATATGTTTACTTATAAGAACTCGTACATCTTTTCTATTTAGTTGAGCTTCACTAAACCCCTTGTCTACGTGTAGATGGCCTTGAGAGTGATGTTGATGGTGTTTTAGTCATAGACACGATCATGTGATATTGTCACATGGTCGTGTGAGCTTGACAACCTATACAACAAGCCCATGAGTAAGACTTCACCAAATGATTAATGAGGAGTTCAGGGGAGTGTTGTTTTAATTGCATTCCCACACACATTATGCTTCCATTGTTATTATTTTTATTGTGCTTGCATGCGTGCATTGAGGACAATGTACATCTTAAGTGTGGGGGAGGGTTCACCTTATACATGACTTTTACTTGTGTTTTCATGAGTATGTTCTTGTTGCCAATGAAGGTTCACCTTAAGGTTTAGAGTTTAATTCTTAGTTTTTGGAGGCTGTAAACATTAGATTTTATCATGCTCTAGTTTTCATCCAATTTCATTGAATATTTTTTCCTGATTGCTCTTTGTGCACTTTTCTCACTCATTAGACCTATGAAGACTCTAGTTCATTATATTTGGGACTTTAGTGTGCTAGTTTTTTTAAAAAAAAATCAGAGAAAATCAGAAAAAAATCAGAAAAATTTGAAAAAAAAGAATTGGAAATTGTTTGTTGTTTGTACATAGAGGGTGGAAAGAGCTACCACCCATGATGTATGTAAATACTCTCATAAGTCGAATACTTGTTATGCCCTAATGAGAGAAAGAGCTATCTCATGGGATGTCTGAAAGCTACCATCCTTGGTAGAAAGAGCTACCACCTTGAAAGTGTAAAAGCCACTCGGGAGGCATCTTGGGAAAGGGCTACCTTGGAGGTTGTGTGAAAGCTACTACCTATTCTTTCTGTTTATAAATAAGTCCCGTGTCAATAAGAACTTAGTAGTGGACATAGTGTTGACATGAGTTGAGTTTTTTTCACACACACACACACACATTCGGATATTATCACTTTCATTTTTGATTAGATTGTTTCTTAAAGCATTGATTGTTTTGTCTAATGTTTGACTCTCTCCATGACTTTAGAATTTTATTCTCGTACTCTTTTGGTGAACCTAAGGCCAAGCACATCTCTTTTCTTTCCATGAGTTTAATGTTTAATTTTGCTTGAGGACAAGCAAAGGCTTAAGTGTGGGCGAGTTTGATAAGTGCTTGAGTAGGCATATTTTTATATATGTTTTACATGCATTGAGCATCATTTTTACCATGGTTTATGTATTTGGTGTTCTTTTATGCACATAGGTTGTAAATGCCTTGAAGAGTAAAAAGGAAGCAAAGACAGGCTATAAAGACACAATGTTGGGAGTTCTTGTTCAATTCAAGGACCAAAACATGAGAGGAGTTCTTTAACGTGGAGATTTGTGCCAACTACCAAGAGGATTCAAGTCAATTCACTAGTTGGAAGGGCACAAAGGCAGCCACATCTTTATGTTCCTTCTCTTTGTGAAGATTGCAAGACCTTTCAAAGATGCGTCGATAAAGAAAAGTCTTATAACCTAACACAAGGACGTGTGCCCGGACATGTGGCCTCAAGAGAAGAATGTTTAGACCATATTTTGTGAAAAGTACTGCAGCAAAACACTATAGTGTGGGGGCATGAACTGTAATTTTGCTATAGTACTGCTACAGTTAGCGTGGAAATTCCTGCAGCCCACGCGAGCAGCGTTGGAAATCCACATGTGCGCGTGGGGGCACGTGACAGGCGCGGTTTTTTGGGCTATAAATAGGCCATTTGCCATATTCTTTGACATCTTTTGT
Organism: Dioscorea cayenensis subsp. rotundata; assembly: GCF_009730915.1. Taxonomy (NCBI): domain Eukaryota; kingdom Viridiplantae; phylum Streptophyta; class Magnoliopsida; order Dioscoreales; family Dioscoreaceae; genus Dioscorea; species Dioscorea cayenensis. Next base: position 17,895,253 of record NC_052474.1, read on the forward strand.
GCGGCTCTTGAGGGGTGAGACGGCTAGGGTTTAGAGAGGAGGTCTTTGCTGATTTGGAGGGTGTTCTTTAGCAACTTTGATAGTTTCCTTCGTCATCATAGCACTTTGGAAGCCACCAGCGACCTAGCTTCTGAGAGGAATCCTTCAAGATGTTGAACTACCCACTAAGGCCAATCATCACGAATTCAAGGTGGTTTTCTCTATGGTTTTTGTTGGTTTTCATTGTATTAATCATTGCCTTATAACTTGCCCAATGGAGGGCTAAACCGTAGTAGGTACTTGGGCATGTGAACCTTAGGATCTATTCTTTTGTATTGATTTGCTTTACGTTTCTAGTTAATACGAGTTGATTTGAGTTTTAATCTTGGGTTCCCATTGCTTGCATGTTTTATTGATCCTTGTGGTTGATTGTATATGCACCATTTGTTACTTTGATGAGATAGAGGTCTCCATTAGAGTTCGAACTTCAACGTTAAAGAGGGTTGAGAGGGTGAGTCATGAGATAGTGGAGCGTCCCCTTTCCCTTCCGATTGAGTGTTTCCGATCTCCGTATTCCCTAGACTCTATGCAACCATATTTGGTGTGAGGCATGAGATTGAGATTTCTCCGCCGGGACCTTGTACGTGGTAGGGATCCTTCCCCGGGAATTAGGGTTGGATCTATCTTTAGGAATCGGTTTCACTCTTAGGTGTCCCTATAGCGTATTGCGGTCATATGGGGTGTGAGGCATTCATATTGAGCGATTTCTCCACCGTGACCTTGTAGGGGACTAGTACCTGTGGCTTGGAGGCAAGGGCCAGTTGTTCTTGGATTACCTCTACTTATTAGACTCGGTTTAAAAGCATATAGCGAATCTTGAACTTCATGTTAGATCCTAGGGGTAGCATTGCCTGGGTACCTCATCTTCATTGATTGAGATTCTTCCTCTATTTCACCCTTGCATATTCGTCTCCGGTATTCATTTCTTCGCACATTAGATCACCACACCTTTCCATTTTTCATTAGGCCAGAAAGCAAAGAAGAAGTTAGTACTAGTAGCCCTGTTCCCTGTGGATTCAACTACCTAACTCACCAGGTATTTTATTTCTTCGACACCCGTGCACTTGCGGTTTACACGCATATTCAGACATGTCATGGCCACCCTCGATGAAGTCAATGTATCCAATTTCTTGCTCAATGCCTTTACTTGGGCTGCTAAGGATGTAACCCTCATCAAATTTCATGGATTTTGGCTATTTTCTTCTTTTCCCTTCCATTCCATTGGTAGCTGTTCATGGCCATTTCCTCTACCAACTTATATTTCTTCTTCAGGGGTCTTGTTCCCCATTGTAAAAAGTGTGAATGATCATCCATTCGGGGAAACCATGTTGTGGGTAGTTCCGCAAGAGGTCTTTGAATCACTCCCATGTCTCAAATAAGGATTCAAGCTCCATATGAACAAACAATGGTATTTCATTATGAAGCTTCGCCGATTTCCCCAGAGAGAAGTACCTTTCAAGAAAAGCTTCGATCATTTCATTCCATGTCATGATGGATGCTTTTGGTAAAGAATGTCACCACTACATTGCTCTTCCTTTTAGAGAGAATGGGAAAGCCCTCAATCTTATTGCATCATCTATAATACCATTAATCTTCAGCATGTCACAAACTTCCAAGAAGTTTTCAATATGGTTGTTTGGATCCTCATCGGCCAAACTATTGAACTGCGCCGACTGATGTATCATTTGTATGAATGCTGGCCTTAGCTCAAAGTTCAGAGCAGTAATCAGGGGCCGCATAATACCAGATTGTGTCCCAAATACTGACGGTCTGGCGTAATCAGAAAGTGTTTCTCTGTTGTTCATTCTGTTGGGCCATGTTGCCAGACCCTTCAACTTCCACTTCAGCTATATTCGACGATTCTTGCATAGGTTCTTTACCCTTTCTTCTGAGTGTACGTTCAAGTTCAGGATCACCTTAAATTAATATTGAAGGATTCCCTCGGGTCATAACCTGGAGCTGAACTAAAATAAAGAAAACAAGTCTGAACGGTGATAGAATAAGAAGATGTGAAGTAGAATGAATGATGAATGGATAAAATAACAAAGTGCAAAGCATCTCTAAATGCCTACTGCCCAAAAATGGCGCCAAAAACTTGACAATGCCCCTTGCGTGTGACCCGCAAGTGCACGAGTTTGTCGAAGTAATAAATCCCAAGTGAGTGGGGTATCGTATCCACAGGGAGTTGGGAATAAAAATACTAAGATTGCTACTTAACCAAGCGAAGATGAATAATGATTGTGTTGATAAAGTGTAATGTAAGCAGAAACAAAAGAAACAAGAACGAAAGGCCCAAGTAATTGAGAGGAAAGGCAATCGATAGAAGTGGGATACTCGGACAATGCTTCCCCTAGCACTATTGTTTCAAGTGCAATACCTACTATTATGCTTCCTAACTAGTGCTTAATGAGTTGTGGAAATCCTAAAGTACACAGTCCCAAACCTAAGGTCAACCGTGACTAACTCTACACTATGTCCCGCGCGGAGAAATTGCTAAGTCTCAATACCTTACACTATACAAAGTTGCATGGTGTTCTAGGGATTCCAAATGATGACCCCTATTTCTATGTGTAGATCTAACCCTTTGGTAAAGGCGAAAGACCGCAAGTCACAATTAAGCCCCAAATACTAAAGTCACTTCAACGCTTCACTCTGTTGCTCACGCAACTAAGACCCCAGCTGAGTTCATTCTTTAGTTCTTCACTATATTGAAACCATAAAGAACTCTAGGAATTGGAGGTAGGATAAATCACACCGGAGAGGAAAAGGAATGCTACGCTAACTCTCGACTAACCTTCTCAACCATCTCCAATCTAGCTTTGTCTAACCCTCGTGGCGTGTCACACATCCATAAAGGTTACCAAGATGACCTCTCAACCCTACTATCACTCTAAGGGAGAAATCATTCAACAAGAATTCAAGATTGAAACTCAATTCAAAACATAAATTAAGGAAGGCATAATAAAAGGTCAAAGAAACATTAACATCCTATGGTTTACAAAATCCAAGTACCCACTAGGGGGTTAGCTCGCCATGGAGCAAGATATAATCAATAATGAAATCTAAAGTAAAAAAGAAGTAATCCATATGAAAATTCTCTCAGTATTCATGTCGATGGTCTTGTGGAGTAGCCTCTTCTTCTCCAAAGGTCCATTTGTCTGGCATAGGGCACACTTTGCCGGACCGGTGCCGACGAAAGCTCCCCCAACAACCTTTTCCAAGAGAAGTGATAAGTGTCTAAATGTAGGTGTTTTCATATATATATCGTATGCACTTTGCATGTATTTTGTGAGGTTTGATGCCCGTTTCGCGCTTAATCATCTATTATTTGCTTTGTAGGGCATATGGAAGCCATGGAGAACAAGAAGATATCATTTTGGCAAAAAGAGAAGAAAACAGGAATTTCATACTACCCCCATACTACCCAGTATGGGGGCCATATGCACTGTAGCAATGGATTGATTTGGTGTTCTGTCCAGATTTCCATACTACTCAGTATACGGGGCCGTATGGAGGCCATATGCACCCCGTTTGGAACGCGAATCTAGGGTTTCTGAGTGTTATACGACCCCCATACGACCCCTATACGGAGCGTATGCCTCGGGGGGTATATATACTCACTTTTAGGGCTGATTAAAGGACTTTTTGCTGGCCGACTTTTGAGAGATCATTTTGGGAGATTTTGGGCCACCTTGGGGAGGAGAAGAAGGGCAAGAAAGCTAGAAGATCATTCAAGCCCAAGGTTGAAGGCTCTCAAGGCAAGAAGGCAACATCATTCAAAGGGGAGATTGATCACGACTTGAAGGAAGGAGAACCGCAGCTAGAGGAAGCGTCATTCGGCATTCCTTTGGCGGGGGGAGCATCATTCGGCATATTCTCGCCTCAACCTTCACCATTTCATCAAGGGAGTGTCATACTATGTCTTTGTTTCATGTTTTGCTTGATTGTATGCTTTGTTATGAGATGATGACACACTAGACCCCCAAGGCCACCGGGTGTTGGTGAACCTTGGGGGGTTTTATCATGTATTTTGGATGATTACTTGTTAATTCTATGATTGGGTACGTTTGAGATCTAATCCATTGTTTTCATGCTAAGTGTTACACCAAGGAGAAATCCGTAGCTCTTTTATGAATGATGCATGTAGATGTGACTTGCTCGCATGTATTAGGTCATGAATGGATTAGAAGGGGATACTTGTATCATCACGCCGAGAAATCGGGTGTTTGGTAGCGCTCCATGTAGGTTTAATCCGAAGAAGAGTAGGTTTATTCCTAAGCGAGATTTCCTTGTACTTAATGCAATCGTAGGAATGTAGATTTGGAAGAAATTCCTATCTATGTTCGTATGGGATTAGGGTTCAATCACCGAGAAATTGGGGTTGTTCTAATCTTGGAATCTCATGGTCCAATTTACCCTTGCATCTTTAAATCATCATCCATGTTGCATGATAACCCCTCAAGGGGATCCACATCCATAGGCCTTTGCACTTCATTGATTCTCTTGCTTGCTTATTGCTTGTTCTCTCTAATTTGCTAGCAAATCTTGTGTTTAGTTTTATTTGTATTTAGTAGAGTAAATCCATCACTTAAGATCTTAGGCTAGATAATAGCTCGAGAAGGAGTAATAGGAGATCCTTAGCCCCATGGAATACGATCCTCATGTCTTTGCACGAGGTATTACTTGGCGATCCCGTACAGTTGCGGGGAAGCGATCAAGTTTTTGGCGCCGTTGCCGGGGATCATTAAGGAATTCTAGGAAACTTTTAGATTATTACTCTAGCCATTTCATTCTTTTACTCATTTGTTGTTTTTCCTTTTTCCCTTGATCTTAACTCTCTATCATTTTTTTCTTGGTTGTGCAAGGTACTCGTGCATGACACGGTCGAATCCGTCGCCTTTGATTACACCGGATAGTGAAATTGAAAGAACTTTGCGTCGGAGATTGAGAGAAGTTGGTGAAGGGTCGGGTACACGTAACATCGAAATTGAGGATAGAGTGTCTACAATCATGGCCGAAGAACGACGTAGTTTATCCGAATATGAGAGACCCCAATTCACGGGTGATGAGTTCAGTGTTCAACCACCATCAGTGGCATCCAACAACTTTGAAGTTAAAGCAAGTACAATCGGCATGATCCAAAATTCAGTCCAATTCAATGGTCTTGCCTATGAGGATGTGCATGACCACCTTTCCCGCTTCCTCCAAATTTTCTCTACATTCAAGATCAATGGGGTGTCGGACGATGCTATCCGTTTGAGATTATTTCCATTCAGTTTGAGAGATGGAGCTTATCGTTGGCTTACCTCATTGTCTCCGGGATCTATTAAAACATGGAAGGACATGGTGGAGAAGTTCCTTGAAGATATTTTTCCGCCAAGCAAAGCGGCGAGTTGAGGCAAGAAATTTCAGCCTTTAAACAAGGGTAGTCCGAAACATTGTTTGAAGCTTATGAGAGATTCAAGGATCTCCTTAGAAGGTGCCCCCACCATGGTTTTTTGCTTCATGGATGCGAGTACAAATCCTTTACAATGGGCTAAATTATGCTACTCGCCAACTCATTGATGCTACGGCGGGCGGTTCCCTTTAGCAACAAGTACCCCGATGAGGCCGAGCAATTACTTGAGTCAATGGCAAGCAATGAATCACATTGGGCCTCAAGGGGATCTTCACAAAAGACTGCTGGGCTTTATGAAGTAAGTAGTGATAATGCCTTAGCCGCAAAGGTTGACGTGTTGACTCAAAAGATTGATCTTCTTATGGGTAGTAGTTCAAGGCCCGAATCGGTGCTAAGTTGTAGTACTTGCGGTGGTGGGCACGGTGCAGCCCAATGTCCGATTGCTAGCTCGTCTGCTGCATCCGCTGAGAATGTGGACTACATTGGGGGGCAACGCAATCAAGGGAACCCATATAGTTCAACTTACAATCCGGGTTGGAAGAACCACCCAAATTTTTCATGGAACCAAGGCCAACAACAACAAAGAGGTGCACCACCTCAAGGATCTCAATTTCAACAACCGGCCGTTGAGAGGAAGTTTTCCACTGAAGAGATCTTTGCCAAGTTCATGCTCAGTACCAATGACAGGTTCAATAATCTAACTAGTAGCATGGATGCACAATTTGGCAAGGTGAATGCTCAACTCACTCAGCACGGCGAGCAGTTCAGTGAAATAGGATATGTTTTAAGAAACCTCCAAGCTTCTGTGAAATCTCTTGAGCATCGAGTGGGGGAGCTCGCGAAGGCACATTCTGAACGTCCTCTAGGTTGTCTTCCAAGCAACACAGAAGACAATCCAAGAGAGCACTTAAAGGCCATTGCTCTTAGAAGTGGGAAGCAAGTGGAGACAAGGGTCGAAGTTGACCCAAGTGTCAGGAAAAGTGGGGTAGCCTCCAGGGAAGACCCCAAGCTAGTTGAAGAAAACAGTGAAGACAAAAATCTGGACATAAATGACAAGTTCCAACAACAGGGACCACCAAAATCATCCGAGTACAAGCCTCCGATCCCCTATCCAACAAGATTGAAGCATTACAAGGAGGATGTTCACTTTCGAAAAATTCATCAACATCTTCAAACAACTTCATTTGAACATCCCGATAGTTGAAGCGTTGACTCAAATGCCGAAATATGCCAAGTTTATACAGGAGCTCCTCACAAATAAGAGAAAGTTGGAAGAAGAAGGCACGATTGCACTTACGGGGAATTGCTCGGCTATTCTAGAAAAGAAGCTCCCACAAAAAGTTGAAGGATCCGGGTAGTTTCATTATTCCATGCATGCTTGAAGGTGCAGTCCAAGAGAATGCTCTAGCGGACTCGGGGCTAGCATAAACGCCATGCCCTACACCATGTATTTGAAACTTGGCTTGCATGAATTAAGGCCCACGAGGATGACCTTACAGCTATGGCGATCGATCAACAAGAAAAACCTCGTGGGATTGTCGAAGATGTGATTGTGCGAGTGGATAAATTTGTTTTTTTCCGGTAGACTTTGTCATCATGGACATAGATGAAGATGTGGAGATACCACTAATTCTTGGCCGACCATTCCTCAAAGACCTCGGGTGCCTTAATTGACTTGAAAGGAGGGAAGTTGACGTTAAGAGTCGGAGAAGTGGAAGTGGTGTACACTTTGCCAGCTGCCATGAAACATTCTTTAGATCATGATGACACACTTTATTTCATTGATGAAACTGATAGGTTGATTTCTGATTGTGTGCAGGAGGTGCTCTCTTTAAATCCTTTGGATGAATATTTGGGGGAGTTGGAGAACGAAGAAGAAGAAGAACCTCATCGTCATCCTCCAATTCACAATTTGAAGCCACCAAAAGAGAGGGTATCCTGTACTAATGCTAAAGAAAAAGAAAAAAAAGAATCATTTATGAAGAGAATGTGGAGGGAGATCCATGGGAGAAAAAAGAAAGGTAACAAGCTTCATCCTCCCACATCTCACGGAGGAAAGGTAAATTTTTCACCCCTCTCCACTCATGAACAACTCGAGGTATTTTCAATGTTGTCATTCAATCTACCGGGAAGAAGCAACACTACAAGGGAAACCGGGGGTGGCTTCAAATTGTTTGAACCCCCATGAGGTAAGGAACAAGGTACGTCGAGGGCTCGTGACGTTAAACAAGCGCTTCTTGGGAGGCAACCCAAGCATTCGGGGGCATTTGTTTGCATTTTCCGTATTCTTAGTTCTTAGTTCATTTTAATTTTCGTATTTCTTAGACTTGTTTGCTTGTGAATAAGTTCATGCTCATATGATCGCTTCCCCGCAAGTGTACGGGATCGCCAAGTAATACCTCGTGCAAAGACACGAGAATCGTATTCCACGGGGCTAAGGATCTCCTATTACTCCTTCTCGAGCTATTATCTAGCCTAAGATCTTAAGTGATGGGTTTACTCTACTAAAAACAAATAAAACTAAACACAAGATTTGCTAGCAAATTAGAGAGAACAAGCAATAAGCAAGCAAGAGAATCAATGAAGTGCAAAGGCCTATGGATGTGGATCCCCTTGAGGGGTTATCATGCAACATGGATGATGATTTAAAGATGCAAGGGTAAATTGGACCATGAGATTCCAAGATTAGAACAACCCCAATTTCTCGGCGATTGAACCCTAATCCCATACGAACATAGATAGGAATTTCTTCCAAATCTACATTCCTACGATTGCATTAAGTACAAGGAAATCTCGCTTAGGAATAAACCTACTCTTCTTCGGATTAAACCTACATGGAGGGCTACCAAACACCCAATTTCTCGGCGTGATGATACAAGTATCCCCCTTCTAATCCATTCATGACCTAATACATGCGAGCAAGTCACATCTACATGCATCATTCATAAAAGAGCTACGGATTTCTCCTTGGTGTAACACTTAGCATGAAAACAATGGATTAGATCTCAAAAATACCCAAGCATAGAGTTAACAAGCAATCATCCAAAATACATGATAAAACCCCCCAAGGTTCACCAACACCCGGTGGCCTTGGGGGTCTAGTGTGTCATCATCTCATAACAAAGCATACAATCAAGCAAAACATGAAACAAAGACATAGTATGACACTCCCTAGATGAAATGGTGAAGGATGAGGCGAGAATATGCCGAATGACGCTTCCCCGCCAAAGGAATGCCGAATGACGCTTCCTCTAGCCGCGGTTCTCCTTCCTTCGAGTCGTGATCGATCTCCCCTTTGAATGATGTTGCCTTCTTGCCTTGAGAGCCTTGGACCTTGGGCTTGAATGATCTTCTAGCTTTCTTGCCCTTCTTCTCCTCCCCAAGGTCGCCCAAAATCTCCCCAATGATCTCCCAAAAGTCGGCCAACAAAAAGTCCTTTAATCAGCCCTAAAAGTGAGTATATATACCCCCGAGGCATACGGGATCATGATAGGGGTCGTATGGGGGTCGTATAGCACACGAAAACCCTAGATTCGCTTCCAGACGGGGTGCATACGGCTCCATACGGCCCCCGTATACTGGGTAGTATGGAAATCTGGACAGAACACCAACTCAATCCGCTGCTATAGTGCATATGGCCCCCATACTGGGTAGTATGGGGGTAGTATGAAATTCCTGTTTTCTTCTCTTATTGCCAAAATGATATCTTCTTGTTCTCCATGGCTTCCATATGCCCTACAAAGCAAATAATAGACGATTAAGCGCGAAACGGGCATCAAACCTCACAAAATACATGCAAAGTGCATACGATACATATATGAAAACACCTACATTTAGACACTTATCATCATACACTTGGCATGTTGCTCTCATCATTTTTATTGTGGTATATTTGTGCAACTTCTTGAGAAACACATGTGTAGGTGTTAATTTATGTGCTAGATCGTTGTTTTATTCATTTTTAGTCATTTTTTTGGAGAAGTCGTCAAGTTTTTCTTTTTTTCATTTTTTTACATCATTTGAGGCAGGTTTTTCATGGTTTTTGATAGGCCTTTTAAAGGTTTACGACCATACTCGGGCCGTATGGAGGCCGCCTAAGCTGACCACGCAGCGCATCCGGATGGCTCTGTGCTCACTTGACGGCTCCCCCATACGGCCCTCGCATGGGAGGGCCGTCCCAAGTCGGGCTCGGGTGTCTCGGCCGAGGGAATCTACTCACTCATATGGCTCCCCATACGGGTCGTATGGGGGTCAGTATGGTGACGGGGCTTCCCCTTTAAGACCTCTCATTCTCTCTCTCTTCCACCTCTCATTTCTCTTCAACTCCACCGAAATTTTTCTCTCTTTTCTCTCTCAATTCTTGGCCGAATATCTTCATTTTTCTTCCAAAAACTTCTTCCAATCCATTGGAGACTTCGATCTAGTGATCTTACCCGAGTTTAAAAGCTTGTTTTTCTCAAGGTTTCGTCGGTATGCTTTTTTTCAATGCCCTAGTTTTTATTCTTTTCCATTTTTTTGGGCATTCTTGAGACTTTTGCGTGGAATTTCTTTAGTAATTTGCTTGATTTGGATGATGTGAATGTTGTGAATGAATTTTCATTCAAATTTATGTACAAATTTTTCGATTCCATGAGTATAGGGGAGACTCTTGCCGTGTGAATAGTGACCATACGGCCCCCATACGGCCGTATGGTCCCAAAAACCCAATTTTTCATTAGTCTCCTCTATCTCTACCATGTTATTTTGAGTTATCTTGTATCCCTTTGAGCTTGATCAAAGTTTTTCTTCATTGTAGGGATGCCTAACACTAAAAAGGCTCGCCTCCAAGCGCCCAAGAACTACCGAACCATCCTCTACACCCGATGAACCCGTCTTCAAATTGTCCCACCATCGAGAGAGATATGATAGATTGAAGACAAAACCATTCGGGACTTTGTGCTATCTTGATTGGGAACTTGTGGACAACCTTGGGTTTGCAAGTCAAGTGCGGGATTGGCTCTCACACAATTGTTGGGATAAACTCTTTGCCATTAACGAGCCAACCTTCCGTCAATTAACCTTGGAGGTCTTGAGTACATTTGAGGCGCGACAAGATGGAGAATCCGTGCGGAATAAGAAGATTGTCACCATCCGTTTTCAAGCTTTTGGAAGGAAGCGCACTATGCATCATTTGGACTTTGCCAAGTACTTGGGGATATATGATGATGATTTTATCAAATCCATGCCCGGCAAACGTCTTAAGCTTGATTTCCCGAGTGAGGTGGGTAGGAGCAACTATTGGGTGACTTTGGCGGGTGAAGATACGACCCGAAAGGCCTCACGCATGATCGACCCGGCACATAGATTCATTCATGCCTTGATTGCCCGTTCTCTTTGGGGCCGGACCGATAGCAAGGGGGTGGTCACCCAATCCGATATCTTTACGATGTATGGCATCTTTGAGAGGCACCCTACTCACCTTGGCTTCCTTGTCGCTGATGCATTCCTTCACCAGGGCTCGTATACTCGATTGGGAGCTATCTTTATTGGGCCCTATGTGACCAGATTGATCCGTGGCATGGGTTTGTTTGAGCAGACGCGAGGCATGACTATTGTAGGAGGTACGACACCCCTCGGGAAGGCACACATATGGGCGATTGGCTTGGTGGTTGCTGAGCGCATGAGGGGCAGGCCCCCACAGCACCAAGCCACTGGTGAGTCCAGTCAGTGGCCGACCGAGCACACAGAGTCAGAGCTTGAGGGCGCACCTGTTCATACCCCCGGTACTACTTCATTACCTGATTTCGACATGAGACTGAGGGGGATTGAGGGAGAGATTCAGGGCATGCGTCAGGAGCAGCGCGAGATCCATGACCAGCTTCACCAGGTCCTTGAGGGATAGCGCCGACTCGAGGCAGATTTTCACCATTTCATTACCTCATACTATGGTTCTGCCTCGCATACTCCTTCTGCCACCATGCCACCACCGCCCAAAGACTGCATTGTGAAGAGTAGCGGCTCGCTTTGAGCATGGACACTTTTTTTATCTACTTTTACTTTTATTTTTGTTTTTGTATTATGTTTTTTGTTTTGTTGAGTTGGCATGGACCTCTTCCTCCCAACTCTTTGTGTTGAACTTTATTTTGTTTTTCATCTATGTATTTTTGTTGACTTTTTCCCTAGTCTCTCCCTTGTGTTTGTATTTGTGAATTTTTTTGTGGAATGATGATGTCCCCTGCTTTTGCCTCGCAGGGCATTGAGGGAATTTGGTGAGCTTTCCTAGTTTTTTTAAATGGAGGTCGGACAAGACGTGTATTGCTCACCACACCTTTTTGTTGAGTCGCACCTCACGACGAACACAAGATAAACCGGGAAGTTCTGCTTTTTCACCCTCCTCTATTAATATTTGCATTGGCCCTTCTTGCATGTTTTTTTCATGATTAGTGTACATTGAGGGCAATGTACAACACTAAGTGTGGGGATGGGTGCATTTCATGTTTTAGGAACATTGTTTACATGCTAGTGTTACCAATGATGGCTTTATTCATTCTTGTAAGATTCTTTTAGCTTGGACTAATGATTGATGTGAGTTATTTGTTTCTATGCTTTATTGAATCGTGTTTTACCCCTAGTATTGTCATGTGCACTAAATATTTTGTCGATGCCCTGGGAATAGCCAATGTGACTACTCTAACTCTCTTGTATGCGTAACACACTACTTTGAGTACTTAGTCTTAGAAAACTAAGTTCTATCCTTCAGTGGACTCTTAAGAACTTTTAAGTCTTGTTGAGCTAATCCTAGTTTTATGGCATGTAGTGTACTCTAAAGATGTGATCTAGGGTGAATGTAAAAAAAAAAAAATAAAAAAAATAAAGAGTCTATGTCAGTATTCCTCTGCTACTGAAGCATGAATGCATCTATGTAGACTATAATCGAGTAGTTGGGTGGCTCTTGTGCCTAAACAGAGATGTGCATCCTCCGAAAAGATTTCAAAATGATGTTGATGCAGCTCACGTTAGTCGGACTCGATGTTGAATATTGAGTTGAAAAATAAAAAAACCCTAGTGATGTTTTTTTGAGTACCTACCAAAGGTTTTTGAAAAGAAAAAGGATTTAGTTTCAAGCTATAGAATTAGAAGGATCTTACTTGGCCATTGAAGTAGCACTTAGTAGTTTAAGACTTAGTATTCTTTTGTATGTGGAGTGATTAGCATCTAGAGTCGATCTGATTGAAATCCTTGAGCTAGACCGGATCGGGGCAAATGAGATA
>NC_052474.1:17908939-17976418 GCF_009730915.1 Dioscorea cayenensis subsp. rotundata
CTTGTGATTACATGTGCATTTTTGTCCTATATTTCTTTTTTGTCATGATTCAAGACCTTTAGGCATGATCATGATGAATAAAAAATCTGGTTAAAGGACTTTTTTTTACTAGCATATGAATAATATATTTGTGGTCGCATGTCATTTACATGCATATTATATGTTTTTTGTTGTTTGGTGCTAGCTTCATGCACTTTTTGTTTGGGACTTATATTAAAAACATGTTTTCATATACCTTATCTATATTACAATTTTGGTTTTTATGTTGTAATTAAAAGTGCATTGTTGTCCTTTATTTTTTATTTGTCATAGTTCGAGACCCTTAGGCAGGATTATAAAATAAGAAATTTGGCTAAAGGACTTTCATTTGTTGGGCACATGAATTATTTAATTGTGGTTGCATGTTATTGGAATTGGTTTACATGCACATTAAATGATTCTTTTTTGTTTTTTAGTGCTAGCTTCTTTTGCCAATGTGATTAACTTTGGCTAAAACCTTCAATAGAACCAATTTCAAGTACTAGAAAGAACCTTTGAACTTGAATTTGACTATAACCAACATGGATTTGATTTTGAGAGAAGAAGATCATCTAGCTCTTATTAACCAATCCACAAATTAAAGGCTTACCTATTTCTGTGTTTTAAAAACATGTCTCCCACATGGGATTGTTGGAAGAAGAGCATCTAGCTCTTATTAACCAATCCACAAATTAAAGGCTTACCTATTTCTGTGTTTTAAAAACATTTCTCCCACATGGGATTGTTGGAAGCCTTATTTCTTAGTTTTAGTGGGAGTTTACTATTACTCATATGTCTTGTAAGAATTGCTTGGATTTTATGTTTACATGTATATTATGGATATTTGTCACTATTGATGATATCTATAAGTGACATGATAATGATATCCATTTTGTTGAATCCATATTGATGCTATTATCATGCTTTCAAATTAGTAGTGTCTGATTATGTATGACCTATGCATTCTATCAATGTGTTTGGTTATATATAATTAGTTTGGCTTTGCATATTATTGAGAAAACATTTTATAGTTTGATTATGATAGTCTAAAGGGGAGAAAATTATTTTGATTTATGGACTAGCATAATCTAAAGACAATTAACATTCGAATTATATGTATGTGGCGTACTTCTTGTTAATAGTTATGTTGAACTCTTGTATGAGACAATAAATAAATAAATAAATATTTTATGGCCACTTTGATATGAAGGACCTTGGTGATGAACCAATTATTTGGGTATCCAGATTTCTAATAATAGGTCATGTGGCATTCTTAGTTTGTTTTAAAAAGAAAGGTCTTCAAACAGTTTAACATGCATGTTTACTTCCTACATGTGGCACTAGTTTAGAAAAGCAATAAGCTTTCTAAATTACAGTGACCACAAAATTATGGAAAGAAAGAAAGCTGAGATGTAAAAGGACTATATGTTTCCGTGATTGGCAATCTAATGAATGCTCAAGTTTGTACTTGTCCAGATGTTTCATTTGCGGTTTAACTCTTTACAGAGATACTTGAGAAGTCTAGAAGTTGTTTAGTTGAACCACTTCTAGTATGTATTTATAATGGTAGGAGGAGAAATTTATTAGAAGAGTGCTTAATAGACTCTTGGTACTACCTCCATTATGAAAGCAGAGTATGTTGCTTGTTATGGGCTACTTGTCAAGCCATGTGACTAAAGAACCTGATTTCTGGGCCACTTGTGATACATTACAACAATATTGTTGTTGTGTTTTTCTCTCAAAATAATAAGATTGCTCCGTGCTAGAGGCATTTGGATTTTAAGTGTTTGTTTGTCTAAGAGAGAAAGTTCAAGAATTCCATACTCGAATTGATTGTCTTGCCACAAAACATATGTTGGCTGACCCATTGACCAAGAGCTTAACTATTTGTGTACTTTAAAATCATATGTTTCTTTTGGATTAAGCCTTTGGATGTTTTGGGTTAATGGGAGTTTGGATTTGAATGCTTGAACCCATTGTTGTAAATTGCATATTTTGTTTTATATATATATATATATGCAATTTAACCTCAATTATTTTTTTTATGCTATATAAAGTGAGAACATATTAACCTGTATGATATTTTTTCCCTATCGGATATAAATTTTGTAGTGTGAAATTTTTTTTTGCTTTATTGGTTTATACATATATGTTCTGACCATAATTAATATTCCTAGTTGTAATAGTTTGTTTTTGTTTTCACATAATTGGCTAATGCTATCCAAGTGGGAGACTGTTGGATATTTTGCGGATAAGCATTATCAATGATTTTGAATTATACTAGGATTATTAGTATGATATTAATTATGGATATTAATTTAAAATATAACACATATCCTTATTCAAGTAATGTCCTAATTCGATTATGGATATATTTTGGGTCCTAATATAGATAGAACATTATGGGTTGGACTATCTATATATTGCCATTGAGAGGTCCCTACTCTCTGCTATCTATTCGCACATCTCTTTAGTTCCCCATAGACGAAAGAGTTTTGTTTCCGGTGAGACAGAAAAAGAGTAGTTAGCTCTTTAAGCATGAATATAAATATGAATACTTCGCTAGTACTAGATATACTACTTCACATAAGTTTATGTTATTTGTATCTAAAAGCAAGCTATAATATGTGTCTATCTTTATGATCCTCAGAAATATACTCTATCAATCTCAACAAAGTTTTGCAAAAAAAAAAAAATAAAAATAAAAAAATAAAAAAATAAAAAATAAAAAATTAATAAACGTAATTTTAAAGTTGGGGCACCCAATTAAAATTGGTGTGTGATGTAACATGGCTAATATGGCACATGCCATGTGATGGGTCATGCCAAATCGGATTTCGGTTAAAGGCCAGAATGCGAGTGACTGAAATAAACGTGATTTTAAAGTTGGGGCACCCAATTAAAATTTTTAAAGTTCGGTGACTCAAATAGGACTAGGAGTACCCAAATAATTGGGTGACTATTTAACTAATTTACCCTTATTTTTAACTATAATAGTCATAATCATGTGTGTTAACCAAAAGAATACTTTTTTTAATCTGTTGTAGAACTAAAAGAGTATTTCTAATGTTAGTGTAATTGACATTACATGATACTCATACTATGAGAACCAAAAGAAGACTTCTTTAAATTTGCAACAGAACCAAAAAAGATATTTCTAATGTTAGTGTAACAAACATTAGATGATACTCATACTATGAGAACTAAAAGAATAAAAAAATTTTAAAATTTGTAAATCTACAACATTACTTTGGCTTGGAGAATTGCATACTTTTTAAAGTTCTTTTATATTCTTATTGACTGTGGATGTTGATGTGGAATATGATTCTATTTTAGATGAAAGATTTTTTGCAGATCAAATCCAATCACTTGATGGAATTTGGTTTAGTTTCCTCTATGACTTCTTCTTTCTTTTGCTTTCTTATTTGTTAAAATTTGAGATCCAATTAATTTCTGTGTGATTTGTATAGATTAAATTTTTGTACTTGTGTTGCAATTTATGTTCTATTAATTCTCATTCACATTGAATTTGTAGATGGCTGACAATGATGGTTCTTATCACTCATTATATCACCCAATAGGAAATTCAGCTCAATCAATTGAAGTTGAAAGGTCTAACCTTGAAGGCCCTATTTTAAATGAAATTATTAGTAAAGGAGATACAGGAGATCATACAAAGTCTACAACACAAATTAAGAGGCTTATAAGTGATGTATGGAGCCATTATAAGAAAATTTAAGTTAATGGAGAGGATAAGACTCAATGCAATTATTGTTAGAAATTACTTGGTGGGAAATCAAAGGATGGAACAAAGTACTTCCACCATCATATGGATTCATGTGTTCAATGTAAGATTAGTCTAAGAGGCAAAAACATATCACATCCAAGATGATTAAAGACAAACAAGAAATAACTTCAACAATTTATGATCCAAAATTTGCAAAGAAGGAGATAGCTAGTGCAATTATGCGTGAATATCCATTTTCAATAGTGGATTATATTGGTTTCAAAAGACATACAATTGCACTCCAACCACTATTTAAAGTCCCTTCTAGAAACACCATGAAGAAAGAAATTTTAAATTTATGATATTGAGAAATCAGTGGCATTAAAGTTGATGGACATTAATGAGGGAAGAGTGGCAATTATATCAAGTGTGTGGACATTAAGTAATCAGACAAACGGATACATGGCTATCACTTCCTACTATATTGATTGCTCTTGGACTTTCTAAAGTCGCATTTGGAGATAAATTGAAATGATTTTATAATTATTTATTACGTTTTTTTAAATATTTAAAGTAATAATTGTTATTTTATTTTTATGTACTACAATGATTGAATGTCTCTTTCTATATTAAGTTCATTGATGCCCCAGCTACTCACACAAGTGATAGACTCAGTACTATATTGATTGGGTGCTTATTGGATTGGAATATTGATGGTAAATTATCCATCATAACTTTAGATGATTTTAGCACAAATGATTCTATGATTGAAAAAAATCAAGAATAAGTTGCATCTGAACACTTTGTTAAAGGATGGTTCTTTATTTCATATGCATTTTTGTGTTCGCATATTAAATTTAATTATGAAGGAAGGATTGGAGGTAGCGAGAGATGGGGTGAGAAAATTTTGTTATATTGTAGTTTATTGGACTGCAACTCCTAAAGGATGGAAAAAGTTAAGGAGACAACTAAACAATGTGGCCTTTAATAAAAACTTGTGTCCGGATTATCCAACAATATGGAGTTTGTTTTATAAAATGCTTGATATTGCATATCTTACAAGGAAGTATTTCGTAGGCTAAAAAGTATGATGATAAATATATTTATTTGTCAACCGCAACACAGGGGAAATTTGCAGCTAATGTTTATTAGAAATTGAAGATTTTTAAAGTTACAGAATTATTTTATGGCACTAGTTATTCAACTGCTAAACTTTATTTTCACAAAGTTTGCGAAATTAATTTGGCAATATTAAGTTGGCTTACTTGTCCAAATGAGGTGATTTGGAAAATGGTAACAAAGATGATGGATAAGTTTAAATGTTATTGGACTGTGGTTTATGATATTATTAGAGTTACTACAGTGTTGAATTCTAGATACAAGATGAATTTACTTGAATGCTATTATACAAAATTATATCCAGTTGATTCTTTGGTCGAAGTTAATAGAATTCAAAAGTTTTGCTATGATTTGGTTTCTGATTATGAGTTGAGAGATAAAAAATGTAGTAACTCTCCATTTGAAAATATTAATAATACAATTGATGTTTCATTGAATGATTTTAATGCACTTATGGCCACCCAAAATAGGGCAAAAACATCATATGTTAAGTTAGAGCTTAATTTTTATTTGAAGGAAGATATTTACCAAGATCAACAAGTTTTGACATTTTGATGTGGTGGAAGTTGAATGGAGTTAAATATCCAACACTATAGGAAATTGCAAAGGGACGTGTTAGCTATTCCAATATCTACCATAGCTCTGAGTCTGCATTTAGTAATGGTGGTTGAATACTAAGACTGCATCATAGTAGACTTCATTGGTAAACTTTAGAGGCGTTGATATGTGTCAAAAATGGGTTTTGGAATGAAGGAAATAAAGATAAAGTTGTTTATCTACATGTTTTAATATTTTACTTCATTATGGTTTCATTATCATTAACTCATTAACTTTCGTATGTTTTATATAGAATGAGTTCTAAAGTAATAGAAGACTATACCAATTTACTTGATAAGATGGATCCTGAAGATGAAGGTAAAAGAAAAATTTTACAAATTTAATGATTTTTTTTGGTACAAAAATATATATTTTTCATAATTTTTATTCTACATTTCTTTTTATATAATGTAGATGAATTGTTAGTAAGTTGAGCTACTTATGTATTGGATAATGATTGATGATGATGTTAGTGTAAGCCCTAGCCCCAATACATTGTATGAACCCTTATTATTTGGATAGTTATTATGAGGCATCGTTTTAACTATTATTATTTCTATGCATAGTTAATAAGGTAAAATATCCTTGAATATTGGTTCTGCTCAAGTTATTAAATGTGTGATTTCGATAGTAATACCTTGAAGCATAAACTAGAACAATATTCTAAATGTCCCTTGTCGAATATTTTCATAGGGATGAAAATAAATTAAGACTAGTATGTCTTTCGTGAGATGGCCTTGTTTTACGGATCATAGGATATGGGATATCAATCAAAGGACATAGATACATGTTAGGGAACAGTGTACCTGAATCAATCCTCTCTTGAGAACACTACATGGTTGTAAAGTCATAAGTGTTTTTTCTCAAGAAATTCTTGTACTCGAATCCTTCGAACTGAAATCATTATGGATCTCGGATGAATTCTTACATGCTTTAACTTACACCTAACGTCATTCGTAATTGAGTGGCAATTATGGGTATGTTTGGGCATGTTGCGGTTCATGCTGAGAGACATGAGTGAAGTGAAGGGATTGTCCCTCTCTATAGAGAGAGTGAATATCACCGGCCACTTGATTAGTGAGACTGAGTAGTGCGTGGCCACGCCCAAGGGAAATGATAAGAGTTATCATTTACTTGACCTAGTCAGTTCACTAAGAGATCAAGAAATTAATTAACATTAAAATAAGGGTGACTCGCTTCATGCCTTATGCTAATTAAGATATTCAATATCAAAGAATTGTATGAGGTTGCGATAGGTTCCGTTAATTCTCAAAATTGACCTTTATTTAATATTGAGTAATTGTATTATCTTTCTAGAGAATAATTATGATTTATGAGCGTTAAAATTGTTTAAGCTCATTAAGAATGCCGGGATCAAGGTTCAGTATTTGTTACTTATTAGACCACCTATTTAGGGTTTTGGTGAAAAAACCTAAATTAGGTGGAGCGAATAGCTTATTCAGGTTGGGTCTTATTAAGTGTTGATCTAATCTAATCGATTTGATTAATTAAAATGGTTTAATTAATCAAGTAAAGAAGAGATTCTTAATTTGATTAGGAGTGAATGGTTTTTTCGTAAATTAGGGTTTTGGGTTTCTAATATAAATAGATGGTCTAACCCTAATATTAAAGACAGAGAGAAAAAAAAAGATAGAGTGATTGAGAGATTGTCTCTTAAGAAACCCTAGCCACCATCCACTCTTCTCCCTTGGTCGCCGCTGTCGGATCCCGCCGCTGGAGTCCACCGCCGCCGTGCCTACAACCCATTTTTCTCTTGAATCTCGGGTGTTTGCTATTTGAACCAAGAAACAAGTGTTGTTTCTTGAGATACTAGCATACCTGCTTGATTCCTAGAGGCGTTCGTGTGTACATGATAGTAGAGGGGAGTTGTGATTTGCAGTCTCTTTTGATTTCGGGAAAACAAGGGTGCGTTGAGAATCATCATCAAAAGTTATAACTTTTAATTATCTATTTATTTAGAATTTAATCCTAGTTCTGGCATGCACTAAGGGTTTAACATGTTTACTTGCTATTAAAAGTTTTGTTATCCGCTGTGTTTTGGCATGTATTTTTCGCGTGATAATTACCTTGTTAGAGTGATAAGATCCCAACAGATGAATGGTGGTCACTTAAACAAGAAAAATAATTATTTTGGATTGAAACTTTCTATTTTAGTATTATTTTGTGTGTATTGGAGCAAAAAGTGTTATTTTAATATTGTTTTGTGTGGCTTGTATCAAGAAATATATTTTAGTATTGTTTTGGATTGAAATCTTGTTAGCAGACTTCATTCTTGCTTTGCACCCCTTACTACTGATCTTATTTTATTATCCTGCTGCCTTGGTGGCAAGGCTTCTAATGTCGCAACTTATATATCGAAAGGAAATATTGCAGTTTTAGCTCTCATGACAATGCAAGTCTTTCTTGCAAACTAATTTATACTTTCAATTCTCTTGATTAAATTAGGAATGAGCATGGGGTGTGATGGGGCAGGGAGAGCCCCCACCACACTCATTTCTCTCATCCCCTGGTTAGGCATTCGGGGGAGGGTAAATTGAAGTCCCCACCCCCTTCCCCCCACCCCTATTAATTAAAAACCTTCAAATTGAGGTGTGACTGATAAGTTTAGATATTTATTAGTTCTAAATTAATTTTGTGTCAAAATGTCATCCAAGCATTGCATAAAGAACTACATAAACACAATAATTGAAAATCAAGTACTATATTAACCCTATGTCCTATGATAGAACTAGAGTAACCAAAGTTAAAATATTAAGCACTTGCTGCAACAACAAAGGCTAAAATAATAATAAAAAAAAGACTAAGAAAACTGCCACCATCCATGGGCTTATATAAAAGACAATAAAAACAATTAAATAAAAAGAGATTCTAATGAAACTGAAAGGATTCAAGGGAATCTCATTGGATGAGAAACGGAGGTAAAACACATGATGCAATTAGTGCGAAAAGTGTTGCTAATGTGATTTGTGAAAGGCCAGTGCCACAATGCCTAGATAAGGGACCATATATAGAGAAAAAGAGTTTTGATAGAAATGGGATGGCAAACTTAAGACAAGATCTTAAGAAAAGATATTATTAGGGTTTGTTACTTTTTTTTTCGATTTTTTTTTTCTTTTAACCCTATGTCATGTGTGTGTCTATATATAATATACCTAAATTTATTACACACCCGACTGCTTGGGGGAATCCACGGGACGGAGAGTGCTCTCTTCGCCCCCGCCCGGGCCCCGCTACAGAGACTAGGGAGTTACCCAATGCTTCTCCCTCCCTGCGATCCCGCGGGGGAGTAAATAATTAGGGATTCCCTGACCCATGCCCATCCCTGGATTGAATTATAAAGTCTTTGACTATTGGTCTTTTTTCAATAGACTTGTGAAAGAGATTATAACCTCAACTTCTTTTGTGATTATGTGTTAATAGCCTTGAGAAAGATATTAGTATAATGATAAGTGCTTGAGTAGACATATTTTTCAATATGTTTTACATGCATTAAGTATCATTTTTACCATGGTTTATATCTCATAAAGTGTATTTGGTGTTCCTTTGTATAAATAGGTTGTGAATGCCTTGAAGGAAGAAAAGAAAACAAAGATAGGTTATGAAGGCACACTTTGGGAAGTTTTTGTAAAACATAAGGATCAAGACACAAGAGGAGCTTATGTGCATGGGGGTGTGTGCCAACTTCCAAGAGAATTCAAGCCAAATTGTGAGTTTGAAGAGCACAAAGGCAGTCACATTCCTACGTCCTGACTTATGTGAAGAATGCAAGAGCTTCCCAATGATGATTCGATGACGAGAAGCTTCATAACCTACCACGTGGATGTGTACCTGGCTGTGTTTATGAAGAGTACTATAGCAAAAACACTGTTTATGTGACCTTGTGAAATTTCCACATGGGCGCATGAAGACTCACACGGTCGCATGGAGGCACGTGATAACGCGGTTTTTAACTATAAATAGCTCTTTTTCCATATTCTTTGGGGGACTTTTTGCTAGCGTTTGAAAGGCAAAGTGGCTAGGGTTTCAAGAGGAGGTCTTTGACAAATTTGGGGGGCGTTCTTCACCAACTTTGATAGATATTTTCTTTATCATAGCATCAAAAAAGCCTTCGGCAACCTAGATTCGGAGAGGGATCGTTCAAGACATTGAGCGACCCATCAAGGCCATCATCACGAATTCAAGGGGGTTTTATTTCATGATTTTTTTATTGCTTTTAATTTCATTATTCTTTTCTTTGTAATTCGCTCCATAGAGGGCTAAACCTTAGTAGGTATTTGGGCATGTGAACCCTAGGATCATATTTTTGTATTGATTTACTTTATGTTTTCTATTAAATCCGAGTTTAATTGAGTTTCAATCTTGTTTTCTTATTGCTTGCATGTCGTATTAATCCTTGTGATTGATTTGTATTGCATGATATGTTGCCTTGGTGATAGAGAGGTCTCTATTAGGGTTAAAACTCCAAGATTGAAGAGGGTTGAGAGGGTGAGTCATGAGATAGTGAAGTGCCCCCTTTCTCCTTCGATGAGTGCTTCCTATCTCCGTAGAGTTTATTGTGGTCATATGTAGTGTGAGGTGTTGAGATTGAGCGATTTTTTCACCAGGACCTCGTAGGGGACTAGTTTCGGTGGCTTGGAGATAGGGACCGATTGTTCTTGGATTACCTTGACTCATTTAACTTGGTTTAGAAACATTTAGTAAGTCTTCAGCTTTATATTAGATCATAGGGGGAGCATTGCCTGGGTACCTCATCTTTATTAATTGAGACTTCCCTTATCTTTACTTTTCCTTGCTTGTTTGCAATATTCATACTCTTGCAATTGAGTTTATTTCACTATAATCTTGATTCCGACTAGATAATTGAGAAGTGGTTATTACTAATACTTCCGTTCTCTATGGATTCGACTACGCGACTCATTGGGTATTTTTTCTTCGACACTCGTGCACTTGCGGTATACACATGCATTCGGAAAAGATCAACGAACAATTTTGTGACTAAATTATTGTATAAATACATATGACACACTCATAGAAAGTTGAGGATGGTATCAAGCCAAACGTGAACTCTTCAAGTTCGTATGAAAATGAGTTCTCATTTCTTGATGGTGTGTGAAACTCAAACCAACAATTACTCAAGAAACTATCACAACAACCTTCAATAATAGTTCTATATATCTAGTAAAACAATTACCTTGTCCAATCTGATCATTAGTGAAACAAAGGTGAGAAAAGGAGAATGGCTTGATTTGGGACACAAGATGAAGAGTAAAAAAAGAAAAGAGATTGACAAAACCTTAAGAGAGTAAAAAAAGTGAAGGGGTCGAGAAATGTGGTTGCAATAATTTCTAGGATCAACAAGCCCCGAAGAACAAACACAAAGCAAATGTGAAGAAGAGAAGGCTTTAAACTTGATCAATGGAGAGGATAATAGCTGGATTTTCCCTTTTCTCAACCTCTAGAGCTTATCTCATCCTCTAGCATAGAATCTTGAACAACATTGGATTTCTCTTTATCATCTTTTGAAGTGAGAGATTTCAAAATACCATATTTGGTTTAAAAACCAAATCCTAAATCTTTCCCCACAACTAGATTTGGAGTTACCACTAGAAAATAAAATCATTTAAAACAAACAAGAGATTTTAGCTTAAGCATTTGGAGTTCATTGAAACAAACACCACTTAAAACCAAAGGGCACATAGCCCAACGGTACCCTTGGCCCCCTTACTTGGGAGAGACATGAGTTTGATTCCCTTGATAGTGTTCCTCAGTTTTAATGAGGGTGAGGACGTGTGGCAATTTCTCATGCCCATATACTCTGTTGAGGGTTGGTGCTTGTCACCCTAGCTCTAAAAAAAAAGCCTAAATATATAGTTTCTAATCGTTGGTGAACAATTTTAGAGTTTATAAAAAAATTCATTGCAAATTTGTTTACAAACGGTATATATTTAATTCTAAATTTAAGTTTCTAATCAAGTAAAATTTTATAAGGATAAGATAATATGTAATAATATAATTTATTATAGATATATAAAAAATATATATAATATATCTATCCATTTTGTGCACGACTTTACTCAAAATTAATTTTGAGCTTGACAAGTAAGCTTAAGCTTAATTACAAATTTGAAATTTCTAACCAAACTTGAGATGCTCACGAATAGTTTGATGAGTTACTAATATTAATCTGTGCTTACGTTGGTTGTCATGCCTATGTTATGTGATGGAGTTAACAGAAGTGTTAGTGTTGAAGTATAGAGGTGGCATCATTTGGCAACTAGTCTAACTCTAGGATGGCGTGGCAACTATGATGATGTAACATTGATGATAAGGTTTGGTGAAATAGAATTGGAGATACATCAAGTTGAAGAACATACTTTAGGGCAAGGAGCTAACTTAAGAAGGAGCGAAGAAAGGCAAGAACAAGTAAAGTGTAATGACTCTGTAAAGACAAAGCTAAATGAAGACATTAGCTATGTTTGGTAAAGATCAAGTAAAGAAGATTTCATCTATGTTTGGTAAGGCAACATGAAGCTCATACTTGGAGGGAGTTATTTTGGATGAAGCTATTTAGAGTTATGATTGAATATGGAGAAGATTTAAGATATGATTGAGAAAAATCAAATTTGGATGAATGGAAGATTAAGTTTGATAACTGACCGACCTCTAGGGTGTGTAAAATATGCAAATATAAATATTCGAATATGCAAATAATATTACAATTGGTCTGTGAATACCATAAGTGTACGGATCGTTAAGTAATACCTCATGGGTGAGCACGAGGGTCGTATTTCCACAAGAATAGTGAGAGGCTCCTATTACTTCATTTTCACTTAATCAATAGTTCAAACATTTACATTCTTTCTTTAATCTACTTCTACAATATATTACACAATACAATTAGAGAATTATTAAGCACAATTGGAAGGAGTTTAGAGGTTGTATAATAGTTATCTTGATTATTACTTATGATAGGCATTTAGTGTGATAATCGTGTTTTAGAATTGGACCAGGAGAATTCAAAGGCCTACTAGTCCCAATCTCTTGGCAACTAGGTCTAAATCACTAGAAACTTAAAATGAAATCTCTTTCACCCCAGCCTTTTATGCTTACCTTAAGTGTGGGAATTCCACGAGAAGGGATAAATCAAACCCTAAGCCTAAGGGACAATCAATCCCTAATCCAGAGATCTAGCAATACCTAACCTCTTAAAGTATGTATAGATCTAAAAGAGCATGGATCTCCTAATGTGGGGGCATATCTTCCTCATCTACATTAATAAGAATATCATTCAAGCGAACATGAAATGATTCACAAACACTAGAAAGATTTATTGGATTAAACAATCAAGATTCATAAATAATAATTGAGGGACCTAGACATACAATTTTCCTCGAATTAGGTTCTTATAGATCATAAAATAAACAATTAAAGTAAGAGAAAACCTTAAGACCAAAGAATAGATAAGTGTTCAAAAGAATTCATAAACTAACTCCCTCTAATAGGTCCTCCAAAGTTAAGGGCGAGAAATTCCCAAGGTTAACAAGATGACGCCGAACGCCTTTGTGCGCCTTCCTATAATAATGATCATTGGATTGTCCTCGAGAAACTCGTTGAAATCTGCTGAAATATGCTTGAAAGTCATCTCCAACTACTTAGATTTTCAGAACTCTGGGCACCCTATCTTATTCAACAAAAAGAATCTCCCAAAATTTAGAGAAACGTAGGGTTTATATAGAATCGAGTCTGCCATGGCCTCACCACGGGCTTTGTGATGCTTGTGGTGAGTAAGTTATTGCTTGGGCTCTAAGTTGCGTCTTGGCACGGTCTCTAGGCGTGGTGTGGCTAGATCACAAGCGTTGTGAGTTTTCCCAACGACCGTGGTGAGGCCGTTGTGACTTTAGTGTTGCTTCCAGTGGTTCCACACCGCCACAACTTTATAATGGTAGTGGTAAGTGTAGACAACGGGTGTTATAACTTGCCACCACGCTCGTTGTGAGCCGTAGTGAAGTTCTGTTTCAGTAACTTGGCTTGTTTTGCTTCAAAACGCCTCTATATTCGCTTCTTTTTCCCTAAAACAGAAATAAAAGCCGTGGTGAACAAAAGAATGAAATTTTGTACTAATTAGGTATTAAACATGCCAAACTATATGCTAAATGCAGTGTAAATGATATGAAAGACACGAACTATTTAGCACTTATCAATAACCAAAAAGATTGTGAAGGCCAAATTTGGATAAGTTTGAGGTCAATTTTGGTAGAAGATTTTTGAAGATTGCTAAAGACTATCTTTAGTATGTAGTGACGCACCATGGTGGGGTGCAACCCTTAAGAGAGTATTGCTGATAGGATCGTGAGGAGTTATCTAATTGCTAGCAGGTAGAGATTGAAAGGATTTGATAACATTTGACTCATACACAACTAAAACATTGGAAGCGTTTTGAGATTGCTTTGCAACAGAAATAGTCAAAGTCAACAGGAGGGCCACGTTGCTACCTCGTGTGCAATAGGAGGTGCAAGTGTAACGACTAATTTTGGAAGGTGTCTAAGTTAGCAGTCGTGGAGATTCTAAAAGAGGGAGTTTCTATCTTTGGGGTGTGGAGGCGTCTATGTAAGATTGCTTTGAATACTTAGGATGAGCTACTAGAAAGAGACCCAAGAATGTGAATGAGAGAGTGGACATTAAGCATTTAGAAGAGAAGGTGGTTGGAATCTTTGGTGAGGATGTGTGAGAGACTTGTACTCATATTTATTCTTCTTTTTTAGTGGATTTATCTCCGGGCTTAACCTGTAGTCATAAGATGTTGCTAAGCTGAACTTGAACTGGATAACCAATTAGTGTGTCTCTTTCTCATGCTTTATGGTGATTGGTTGTGTGTGTGTGCTTGCATCAAATATTGAATAATCATGTATCCATGATACCAGGCTGAACTATAAAGAAGGATTAAAAAGAGACTTATTCATGAAATCAAGATACCAAGGGGTCGTCTAGCATTGTTGTCAATTCTTGTTTTTTGTTTTCAATTTCATAATTTAAAAACAAAACTAGCAAAATATATTTGGCACATTGTTTTTGTTTTCAAAAATATTGACAACAATTCTCATGTTTACAAAAAAAAAAAATTTTTTTTTTTATGTTTTTAACTTTTTTGGAAACGTTTTCAAATTTTTTCTTCCCACCATAAAACCCGCTCTTCTTCTACTCTTCTCTCTCTCCTTCAAATTTTTTTATTTTTTTGAATATCATTTTGTTTTTACAAATTAATATTTTTATTTTTTAAAAAATATCACCTTTTTACAAATTAATACAAATAATTAAAATAAATTTAAGAAAAATATTTATAAAAAGTTGATTACTCGGTCTTGATATTTTACATATTAGTATAAAAAATATGAAATTAAAAAAAGTTAAAAAAGTGTTATCATAATAATTTTGTGTTTACACAACAGTACTGTTTTGTAAACATGATTTTGTTTTAAAAAATAAAAAATAAAAAATAAAAAAAACAAAAAGGACGCCAAATAACCCCAAAGTACATCAATTTTTCAGTTTACAAACAAATTGACTTATGCATTGATGACCAAAATTGTACATTCATCTAATGATAAGTAAACTTGATTAATCCGGGTTAACAGAACTACTGATAACGATGAGAAAAAGATGATGGAAGACGAGCGCTTCTCATGATGCCTTTATTTTCAGTACCTGGATTTAAAGCAATTTTACCAGCCAAGCAAGCGGTGCGGCAGTCAAAATATTCCATACTTGTGAGCAACCAGGCTTGGGAGGTGAGAGCAGTGATGGGACATAGTGGGCGTCAAAACCAAAGCCATTTTGGTTTTTTCTGATTATCTGGTTATTGGACATAATTAACTCCAGACATTCACGCCCAACTCCCAAGCATTTAATACCACCAACCTGAAACCTAAACCTCTGCCAAGAGACATCAATTTGAAGTTGGATCGTTGATGTAATTGATTAATGAAAATCCAGTGTTAAAACAACATGCAAGTAATGGCAATGAATACAGTAATAAAAGATGCCCACCGAACCAGAACCACTGCTTACGCTTTCCTTCTTCTAAATATGACATTTTGACCAACATCAATATTCGACCAAACCAAACAGAGGGAAAACCGGAAAAAAAGAAAAACAAAAATGCTAGCTAGGACAACCCAAAAAAACTAGACATCCTCATCTTGCTCATTGTGCACAAGAGGTTTACTAATATAATTGTCGATAAAACAAAGCCTGCTCATTGAGGCCACTTGCTGGGCAACCCCGGAGCTTTGCAAGAAACAATGGCCAAGTGTCAACATGACTGGGCATACACGTATATGCATAATAATACACTCTTAAACACCGACAAGCGCCATCCTGATTTTACCGAGATATATTATATACACACACACACATAGTCTGACACGCCATCTACACCAAAAACGCTACAGCTTACGTGGTGCGTTTTTGGAAAAGGTGTGCTTCTCCCTTAAAAACTGGACACGGAGCCAGAGAGCGGTGGTGCCCTGTGTAACGTATGAGGCTAAAATCCCCCCTTCTCACCTTCATGATCCTCCTCCCCTGTCCCGGGACTCACCACCGTTCCTCTTTCTCATAGGGCTTCTATTCATGCCAAGGCAAGTACTGTTGTCACTGTTCCTAACCTCATTTCTTCCAGGTTTCCTAAACATTCTTTTGCTCATTTCTCTCTTGTTAAAGGTACCATGCTTATTAAGTACTTGAAAAATGGATATTATGATCAACAACTATCAGCTGCTTTATTATCTTCTCCTATCTCTTCAACTTCCAGCACTTGTGCCATAAATAAAGATTATAACAGCCAACAACAAGGACTGGAAAAAGTAAGGTTATTTCTCTGCTGCAGTTAAGGGGGTCTTGCAAGTATGACATCCGGTGAAACACCCGAACTTCATAAGCAATTACATGAGGAGAATATTGAGGATTTGCAGCCACCATCGATCCTTGCTATGCCAGCAACAACTTCTGCGGGCTTTAGCAATGGCCAGGGCACCAAGTTGGCCGTGGAGAGCACAGGACAAGGACCTTCAACCTCTGATGGTTCAAGCAGGGGTTGCATGCACTACATCCAACCTTTGACTAGAGGATTTTCACAGAAATCTTTGAGAAAAATCACTATTTTCTCAGTACCAGGCTCTGAGGCCAAGGTTGTGCCACTGGTGGTGAATGATCAGATTGGTGGCCGCAAAGTTATCACCTTCAATCCAATGATACCAAAGAGCAAGGGCAATAGTAGTGGGAGTATGATGCTCAGCAGCCCCAGTCAGGCTTTACCCCTGATATCTCACTTTCAGAGTGAGTTCCTCCGGTTTTAATTATGCACAGGTTTCTATTTCTTCTTTTCAATTCAACTGCCTGTAATGTAGTTTCTTGTTTGCTTGTCCGAATCATGCAGATGGGCATCTCATTCCTCTTCCTAAAAACGTTAATTCTACTGGAGAAAATCTTGCAAGTACTATGATCACCACCACCACCACACCACCACCACTGCCAAGCACTCTCCTTTAGCCCCCGAAACACCAGATAAGTGCTTGAGAGCAGAGGAAACTATGCATGGGGAGGGGATGTCAAGGTCTTCAGCTGATAAACCAGTGGCTGAGCAGGGAAAGCCTTCTTGTCAACAATCAGACATCCCTCCGCCTCAGAGTTGAACCATCACAGAAAACGAATGTAGATCAAGCAGACCAGGGAGTTGAATTGATTAAAACACCACAACAGAAACCCATAAGGAAGAGACATAGGCCTAAGGTCATTCGAGAAGATAAGCCCGGCAAAGCCCTCAAATTGGCGACCCCCGTGGCACTGACTCCGGAACCAGACAGAAATGTAAAGAATCGTGTCAAGAGAAAGTATACACGTAAGAAGCTAAACGTGCAAGGCTCAGATACCCCTTTCAATGGCAGTGCATGAAATCACTGGTCAAAATTGTTCTATAACACCTGAGAAGAGTCTTGATCAGAATTATAAAGATTCGACCACTTGTGTTAAAAGGAAATATGTGCGCAAAAAGATATTGCAGAATGATGAAGATTTTTCATCAGATATGGCAAGTGAAAAAATTGGTCAGCACAATATGAATTTGACTGCTAAAACTCCAGAAAAAAATGAAGGGCTGGGACAAGCTAAGAGGAAATATGTTCGCAAGAAGAAATGCTCAGATGGTTCAGAAATTCCAGCAGAGGCAAGTGGAACAGGGAATCTTTGTATTTCCAATGATTCAAAGGAACCTCACATAACTAGATCGGCCAGGAGGTGTCTGAATTTTAATTTGGAGGGTCAAACTCAAACAAGTTGCATTGTTTCGGTGATAAACCAGGGAAAATCTCAAGGACAGGAGCCAACATGCATTAAAACTAATTCCGAATCAACTGTGCAATTTGACCCTGGTTTCAAAGTGGTGGTAGAGAACACACCAGCAGGAGCGGCATATGATTTAAACTGCTCCTTAAATAAAATGCTGGAAGAGTACATTGAATTACCAGAAAAAACAACCTCAAATGTCGCAAATGGTATTGGAGAAAAATCTGTGGAAAGTTCAGAAGATGTTGTCAAAGAGAGTGAGGAATTAAGTTGCACACCAGACAAAGATAATGTCCTGCAATTAGAATTGCAAGATGCTGAAATTCAAGATGGTGAAAACATCATCCCAGAAGTTTGCTTGAAAGAAAATGTAATAGAGATGAAAGTGGCAAAGAGGGGGCCTGCTAATGATATTCAATATCATTGCCCACTTTTCCCTATAATACACAAGAAGAGGAGGACAGGTCAGAAAGATCAAAAGGCTATTTCTGCACGAACATATCCCCGTTTCCAATTGTACACAATAGCGAATTTAGCACAGTTGATGACTGTGGAGAAATCACAGGACAAAGGGTGCATCCTTAGATTTGATCAAATAGAAGTGACAACAAAAAAGAGGTCTAAGATGCCAACCCGAGCCCGAAACTCATACTCCTTGGCAGCACTTGCAGAAACCTTGTCTACAGCCACCTGCCTGAAGAAGAGATCAAAGAGGTCAGCTGTCAGAACTCTCCAAGAGAAGAATTTGCATCATATTGAAATCAGTTACATCTATGACTCTCATAGTTGCGGTAAATATCAGAAATCACTTTGTTCCAACTTAATGTCTCAGGCAATGGTACCATATGTGGATCCTGTGGAAGATATTGTTGAAAAGCTCAAATATTTGGATATAAATAGGGAATTTAAAGAACAGGATGCTCTTACTCTTTGTGCTGGAGGAGGTATTATAGTCCCAATAAGTGGACCATTTGAACTTGCTCCGACACTACGACCTCGTCCCAAGGTTGATCTGGATTCGGAGTCAGAAAGGGTTTGGAATCTTTTAATGGGAAAGGAAGGAAAAGATGAACCTGACATACTGAATAAGAATAAAGATAAGTGGTGGGCAGATGAGAGACGGGTTTTCCATGGACGTGTTGATTCATTCATTGCACGGATGCATCTAGTACAAGGTACATTAGCAATGCTTATTAGACTATAGAATCCTAATTTGCATTCCTGGTGATGGTGTCCGAAGCTTTTTTAAAGACCTACATGGGTTCTGATACCAACCACTTTTGTAATGTGAGAGAGGGTCTCTACATCTGATCTCCTCATATAAACCAACCATAATTGAAAATCTCTATTCCCCAACTCTAATCCAACCATGACTGGAATTATGAAAACTGAAGAATTAATTTCAACACAATAACAACTAGCAAGTGATAGTGAATAAGACAATTTACATGACCCTTCTGTGTGATGGCAGATCATTTCCAAACTATATGGAAATAACTATGTAGATGCCTCTTATGATGATATGGCCATTTTTAAGTGGCATCACCTAGTTAACAATATTTGACAACCTAGGAAAAATAGGTAACCTCCTTGTTTGATTGATCAAGCTTTATATAAAAGTATGCATATTTCCTAAGCAGATATGAATAATGCTTGGACTTAAATGTGCAATGACAAGTTGGTACAATATCATCTTTCAATAGTATGACTATTACATTTGCAATTGGACAACAGCAAGCTTCTAGCAGAGGCCCAAAGTTAACTGGTTGGTTGACTTGGCATGAATATGCAAGCATGTTAAGAGTGGCCATAAATTACTTTATGTTTTGCTATACAACAGACAATGGGCAAAGGTAGAGTTTAAGGTTCTCCTAAGTCAAGTCATGTCCACTGAATGCGTTGGTGAAAAATTATTCTTTTAGTAAATAAATGTAGATACAAAACAATTATGTCAGTGCATGAACCCTTGATAGTTAAGAATATTGCATGCATGCAAAATCCAGAAGTTTTAGATTTTTGCTCTCACTTTGTCAGCCAACGGATTTGTATGTATATCGGGTACTTATCTTTTCACTAGAAAGTAGCAATAGTTATTTTGTAGCAGACAAACACATCCACCCGGCTACCTTTCTACTGCGGTCATTTCCCATGTAGGGGATAGACGCTTTTCTCAATGGAAAGGATCAGTGGTTGACTCTGTGGTTGGTGTCTTCCTTACACAGAATGTTTCAGACCATCTTTCAAGGTAAAAGATGAGATCCTTTGTTATTTGGTATCTACATAACATTTAATTATGCTTCACTTATCTTAATGAAAGTGGACTTTCAACCTCATGTAAAATTTTCATGTTTCATGCCACAGTTCTGCATTCATGGCTCTTGCCGCAAGGTTTCCTTTTCAATCAGAAAACAAGGTGTCGGAACTTAATGCAGAAAGTTGGTGTAAATCAATTATTCAACAAGATAAATGCGTCCAACCCTTTGATTACATGACGCAGCATGGCAAGATGTCAATTCCAGAGGTGTCCAACCAAATTTCGATTCAAATCCAAGAAGCTAACCATATGGAAGAAAAAATGGCCAATGGTGAGAAATCAGTAAGAAACAATAGTGAAGGTGAAATGGTAGACTTGCATCCATATGAAAAGGATATAGAAGTAGGTAATAATATTCCAGATGAGAAAACAGGTACAACAGAGATTATAGCAGATGGTAATAGTTTGGCAAAAGATGAGGATAGGTATCCAATGCCCTCCCACAACCAAGTTCCTTCAAGCTCTGATCCAAATTCACAGCCAGAACTGATGATTGGAAGCAGGTGCTGTTGTTTGGAAAACTTCTCATTCATGGAGCTTTTACACATTCAAGATACGACAGAAATCTGCAGACATTGCATGCACAACAATAAGAGTGTTCCATCAACAGAGAATTGCCGTCAAATTTATGGACAAGCACAGAATGAGACTATACCAACATTGGACGAAGTTGATGGTCCCAAATGGGCATGGACGCCCAAGCATAAGCCTAATATCGATCCTGACCATAACTGTATGGGCATGCCGTGCACTTCTTCTATGTTATGTGACCTAGGAACATTATCAGAATGTGGGAAAGAAAACAAATCTCATTTCTCATCTGATGATGATGTGTTTGATGGTCCGAAATTCATGGGCACAAAAGAGAAACTCTGTGGTCACCCAACAGAGTATAGTATTGAAGCAACAGTGGACATGCAGAAAAAAAGGGTAGCTGATTTGAGACTGGAGAGTCAACATGCAGTTGAAGTGCCACATACTATTAAAGAACAGCAGAATGAAATGCATAAAACATGTGCTAATTCATGCAATAACCCTATGATGCAGAAGTCGGAGGTTGAGAAGAAAGCAGATGTATATTTAACAGATGAAAGCCACAGTTCTGAAAAGGTCCCTCTTGAAACATCAGATAATTCATCAAATGTTGAGAAGGGAGTACAATCAGATTCAAAAGATGGAAACGACAGTTCTCAGCAGGTCCCACTTGAAACAGAAAACAAGGCATCAAGAGGAAAGAAAGCAAAATTTGTAAAAAACACTAACAAGACTTTTGACTGGGATAGGTTACGAAAGCAGGTATCCAGCAATAAGAAGGAGAGAGAGAGAGCGAGCAATACCATGGATACACTGGATTGGGAATCAGTGAGGTGTGCAGATGTAAATGAAATTTCACAAACTATTCGAGGACGAGGAATGAACAATGTGCTTGCAGGAAGAATACAGGTAGTCACATGTTGGCTGGTGCTTGAGAA
Source organism: Dioscorea cayenensis subsp. rotundata (assembly GCF_009730915.1). Classification (NCBI taxonomy): domain Eukaryota; kingdom Viridiplantae; phylum Streptophyta; class Magnoliopsida; order Dioscoreales; family Dioscoreaceae; genus Dioscorea; species Dioscorea cayenensis. The sequence continues at coordinate 17,930,544 of NC_052474.1, forward strand.
AGTTTGCGCTTGACCAATTTAATGTCTTTACCTGAATATAGCTTATTTTTTCTTGAAAGCCATGAAGAATGGAAAGTGAAAATATTGCTTAGTGATAAATGTCATGTTGGATATTCTTGAGGCTGTCTTCCTATAATGTGCTATTTTGGTATAGTTGATGCTAACAATTTAATATTTTTGACAGGAATTTCTCAACAGACTTGTTGGGGAGCATGGAAGCATTGACCTTGAATGGTTAAGGGATATTGAACCAGATGAAGCAAAGTAAGATTAATTATAATCTAGTAACATGTTCAGTAATGATTAATACATAAGTATAGCTTTGCTATATATATCTTCATAACAGGCCTTCATAAATAAAAAAAAAGTGTCTAAATTGTTATCAACTACTCTTCTTTGCTAGTGGATCACCATTGCACTATATGTGTATAGAGCAAATCCATACAGCTAGGAAGAGTTTTATCCTCTCCTTTGAGAAGGATGATTAATAACAATGAAAAGAGCAAGATGTTTATGCGCATGATAAGGCTTTACAGAAAAAAAGTAAATGTTGGCACTTGATTAAAAAAAAAAGAAAAACCTTTTAGAACCCTTTATGTGATTGGCTTGGCATACCTTTAATAGGGAAAAGTGATGAATGAGGAGAATACCATGGAAGAAGGTCTCACACTTGCTGTGGGTGTATGCAAGAAATTTAATAATTACAATTTAATAAGAAATGGAAATTTGGATGATTGCAGGAACTACCTCCTAAGCATTCGAGGATTGGGACTTAAAAGCGTTGAATGTGTTCGCCTTCTGACACTTCACCATTTAGCTTTCCCGGTAAGCATTTTGGCTGCTTTTCTCTAGTTTTGATAGTTTGTTTCGATGGTGATATCATCCTGACTTTTCTCACATTGCTAATTAGGTTGATACAAATGTTGGCCGCATATGTGTAAGACTTGGCTGGGTGCCATTACAACCATTGCCTGAGTCTCTCCAGTTGCACCTTTTAGAACTGTAAGAATAGTTCGATTAATTTAGACTAGCGTTAGCTCTCTGTTATAAAAAAAAAATTCCAAGTTTATGACCCAAGATAGGGATGAATAATTTTTTTTATCATTTTTCTGTGTTTCTAAAGGTATCCTGTCTTGGAGACTATCCAGAAATATCTTTGGCCTCGTTTATGTACACTTGATCAACGTACTCTGTAAGTTCTTGACACTTCGGCTGCATAATTCAATGACTGTAATAGATATACCGACTTGGATGCAGTCAGCAGTTCTCCAGTTGATTTCTACTCACTAAACATTAATTGGATTGGCAAAATAACTCTAGCTATATATTGAAACTACACAGGTATGAGCTACATTACCAAATGATTACCTTTGGGAAGGTAAGTTGTTACCCTTAACTGGGGGAAAAAGACAATCTGTTTAAATTTATGGGCTAACAGTTCATGGTGCTTTGTGGACTACTGAATTTCAAGCAGGTCTTCTGTACAAAAAGCAAGCCAAACTGCAATTCATGTCCAATGAGAGGAGAATGCAAGCACTTTGCAAGTGCCTTTGCTAGGTATGCTGCAGATAGTTATAGGCATGTCAAGGTGGCATGCTACATATGTTAAATACTTTCAGTAAGTATGTGGATTATCTTTATCCCTGAAAAAAATGAAGAGCCCTAGCACATGTGCGATAAGTTAGAAATGGAGAAAATGGCCAGCTTAAGCATTGCAAAATAAATTGTTGTTAGTTTAACAAGGTTCAAGACAGACCTAACTATGCAAATAGGAAACTCATTATCAAGTAAGTGAAAGCTCAGCCTTTCTGCTTTTGGGGAATTGGTGCTAAACTGACTTCAGAAGCATCCTCATTCCACAGGAATTTGTAAATTTGTAACAGGGATCAAGCTTAGCATCTAGTTTTATCCAGCAGATCATTAATGTGAAACCACCCTAATCCTTCTTGCTTGATATGGAAAATCCACTTGCTTTGCACCTAATATGAGTGATTGATAGCATAAGCATGCAAAGTTGGATTTCATATTTTTTATTTGAACTGATGCATGCATGCCAGATCAATGACTCTGGATGCATAAATGAACTACTAATGCAATCATCCTTCATTCATATAGTGCAAGGCTAGCACTTCCAGCGGGTGAGGAGAAAAGCTTGGTGAGCTCGGAGATACCTACTGCTTCTGAAATTGACCAGTGTCTTGTTTTAAATTCAAGGCTTCTTCCTCACCTTGAAGGTGGCCAATCCTTGCAACAAGAGACCACATTAAACAGTTGTGAGCCTATTGTTGAAGAGCCACTGACACCAGAACCTGAAAGCAGTGAAACATTAGAAAGTGAAATTGAAGATGCCTTTTATGAAGATCCTGATGAAATTCCAACTATCAAGCTCAACTTAAAAGAGTTCGCCCAAAATTTACGGGATGTCATGCGGGCAAACGATTTGGATCTTCGAGATAACGAGCTATCAAAGGCCTTAGTCACAATAAGTCCAGATGCAGCTTCTATTCCCATGCCCAAGCTAAAGAATGTTAGTCGCCTAAGAACAGAACATCAAGTGTATGTACAGCCAACCTCACACACAGAAGTTTAAGATAGACTATAGGTACCATGACAAAAGGCATGCAAAATCCTAGGCTTTTGTCATACTATATGTTAATTGTAGCTACCACAATTTAATTTGTTTCAAGGTCACGTAATCCATGACAGTCTGACTAGATCTTCCTCTTTTTCAGCTATGAACTTCCAGACTCGCACCCACTCTTAGAAGAGGTAAGTTCTTTCTTAACTTATGAATGAAAATATTTTAGTTTTATATTTCTCTCATTGAACTAAATTGCAGGTGGACCAAAGAGAGCATGATGATCCTAGTCCTTATCTACTTGCCATATGGGCTCCAGGCAAGTGCTTGATATTCATTATAATAATAATGATGGGTAAAATAGTGAAAGTTCTTAGATATTTAACAAACTATGAAATTGGAGTATCAGGTGAAACTGCAGAATCTACACAACCACCTGAAATATGCTGCAACTCTCAAGACACGGGTGAACTGTGCAATAAGGAGGTTTGCTTTGCTTGCAATAGCATACGAGAAGCAAGGACTCAGACTGTCAGAGCCACTCTTCTGGTAGTTTTTACAAACTTCCCCTGACACATAACAACTATTTGATCTACTAAATAACCAGCATCCCGAGAAGTTTTCAAGAGGAAAAACTGTGGACATATATGAAGGCGGCAGAATTCCTTACTGTGCCTTGTTAATGATTTAAACAGTTTCGGTTAAAAGTGCCACCACACATTGCTTGTTAAATATGTGGTATCGATCACTAAGTAATGAGGAGTAATTGGGTATCTACTTTAACTGGACAACTGATAAAAACATAATAATGAACAGATACCATGCCGGACGGCCATGAGAGGAAGCTTTCCACTAAATGGGACATATTTTCAGGTCAATGAGGTAAAATTTAGTCCTTCTAGCCATTCTGGCATGTCATTTTGATGAGCTTTAATTGACAGATGCTGGTGGTAATAACCACCTTGAGTTTGTGAATCAATGAATTACAAACTTATACCAGAAAACAATGTTATCATACAGGTTTTTGCTGACCATGCTTCCAGCTGCAACCCCATCAATGTTCCTAGAGGATGGATATGGAACTTGCCTAGGCGAACCGTCTATTTTGGAACATCTGTTACAACAATATTTAAGGGTAAGAAAACTGCATTTATTTAGCAGAAAACGAATTTCAACATTTTCTACAGACTGACAGTATGGTATGTTTCTGTTAGGCCTAAGGACAGAGGAGATACAGCAATGCTTTTGGAAAGGTACATATAATCTACCTACTGATTCATTTATTTATTTTCTTTTCTCCAAATCATGTCATATGATAATTCCTTGGGGATGAAATCCTCACAAGTAGAGGATGTGGGCACAATGGAAGGATAACAGAATCAAGCTAATAAAATTATGAAAGGAAAAATTGGAGTGGTAGCATTTTCTCACTATAGTTGCGGAGGTAGAAAGTTTAGTTGGAGGATCATGGGCTTGTGCTTGAGCACTCAGAGTGAATTTTATTGAACTTTAATTATCCTTAATAAAGGGTTTTAGAAGCTACAAATTAATTATTTCTTCTTAAAAAGAGTCCTCTCATCCTATATCTGTTTGCAGGCTTTGTTTGTGTTAGAGGGTTTGACAGAAAATCAAGAGCGCCAAGACCACTCTATGCAAGATTGCACTTTCCGCCGAGTAAGGTAGTTCGGAAGGGAAAGAAACCAGTTAATGAAGAATGAAGCTGGATTTGCACTGATAATAAGTGTTGTTGGAATTCATCTGCCTTGCAGAAATGAGCCCAGTGGCGGGATGTATGCACTATGTAATATGTGCGTGTAATGTGTATGTATGTAGACTTCATCATATAAGATGGAGAAGTTGCTTGCATGGCCTTATTTCGGCGTTCCTGCCTGCCATTGTCCATGGCTTATTTTTCAGTTTGGCATTTACAATCAATGACTTGTGGGAAGTTGAGGCTTAGGGATATGGGTGGATTATGATGATGTTTGAATGGAATATGGGGTTATTATTTCCATGTTAGCACCATAGCCATCATCAGCTGGTTTGCCCGAGTGGTTAAGGGGGAAGACTTAAGATCTTCTGCACAGAAGTGCGCATGGGTTCGAACCCCATAGCCAGCAACAAAAATCTTGTGCTATTATTTTGACCCTTATATTTTAATTTTTTCACAATCAGGCAACTTTTGACTATTGATATTAATATGAATACGCTGACCTAGACAAAGTCCACATTCGGACTTTCTATTTTTTATTTGTAATCCAAATTATTTATATCCTTACGGCATAATTTTTTTTTTGTTTGGGTACATAAATCCATCAAATATGCCGTTATATCCTCAAAGGCGCATTATTAAATACAAGTTGTGTGCATTAGTATATACGCAAGTTGAGTTTTCACAATGCACAAACCTTTCTTAATCAAACTCCTAAAACTAATTAAAAGTCAAAGAACAAGACCTGCTGTACATGAATGGCTACTCAGGAAACGAATTAAACTTGTAAAGCTTTCTAACTGCAACAGATAAGACGTCAATAATTAACATTGATATGCACCTGAAAATGACGAGAATAATACATATTGCCAAGAGAGACCGGCGCTAAGTTGATTTTATTTTTGGATTGGAACAATTAAAGTAGATAGATATACAAAATCAAGACTCCTAATTGTTGGCTTTCCGTAGTCCCGGTCATCCGGAGCTCAGTTAGACTGTTCTTACAATTAAGTCTGATGCTGAAAAACGGACCTGGTCACTAGTTTCATTTCCCATGCTGACTCCTCACCGTTAGTCATACGACAGCGATGTTTGCCCTACTGTATTTGGGTTTTTAGAATTAATATCCCATTCAGACAATATTGATTAGATTGACATAATTGAATAGACACACCATCAGGCAGCAGACCAGTCAAGCTATGTAGTTATATATGTATATATATACACCTCTAATCATCTGTCCTACTTATCTTGTTAATTTGTTTGACAATATTAGAGTGCTATACGGAGAGATGGCAAGCCAGGTTCGAGATGCCGTGGACAACAATATTGAACAAGTAAAGGTTGGCAGTGCTGCTGCCGTTGCTGCTCCGACGAGCTCTTTTGAAATGGATGGTTCCAAGAGGACGGATGCTGGAGCCCTCTTCGTTCTGAAATCCAAAGGTAATTAATACTAATTTGATTCTAACTAACTGAGAAATAACAACGGATAATACTATTGTATCTATATATGCATGAACATCTAACAACATATATATATATATATATATATATATATATCTATATATACTTTGTCACTGCACAGGTACATGGATGCACGCTGGATACCATTTAACAACCTCTATCGTGGCACCAAGCATCCTGAGCCTGCCCTACGCTTTTGTAAAACTGGGATGGGCCTGCTCAGTGATATTCCTTTTCATTGGCGCCTTGGTCTCCTTCTACAACTACAACCTTGTGTGCCTTGTCCTTGAGCATGAATCCAAGAATGGACGCCGACAACTTCGTTTCCGAGACATGGGCAGCGATATCTTAGGTAAATAATACTTATAATTAATTACTCCCCATATAATCGGCAGTAACTAACCTATGCTAATGCGTATACATAACAAGATCTCTGTTGATGATTCATATATAGCATGGGCTTAATTAGAAATTAATAACAAGATCTCTGTTGCTGATTCATATGTATAGCATGGGCTTAGAAATTAATTAATAACAAGATCTCTGTTGATGCATGCTTGCAGGACCTGCGTGGGGCCGCTATTATATTGGTCCGATTCAGCTCATCGTGTGCTTAGCAGCAGTGATTGGCGCAATCCTGCTGGGAGGAACAAGCATGAAGGTTCTTTGTATATTGTTCCATCATTATAACATATATTGTGCAATATGGTTCAGTCAATCAATAATTATCATCAAATTAATCCATCAATTTTTTGGTTGTATATGGACACATGCAGGCCATATATCTGGTTTCAAACCCTGAAGGGACCATGAAGTTGTACGAGTTTGTGATCATCTTCGGGTGCTTCGTGTTGCTACTGGCTCAGATACCATCATTTCATTCGTTGCGGTACATCACCTTTTTCTCCCTTGTTCTTTGCTTTGCCTACGCCGCTTGCGCCACCGGCGGCTCCATTCATGCAGGTTCCGTTCTACTCTCTCTCTCTCCCTATATATTTATATATATCCACTGCCACTGCCTAATGACTAATTCACTAGTATATCTCCGTCCTAGCTATTTGCGGACGCTTGACTAGTTGTTAATGAATCTTTTCTTCTATATTTCTACTGGAACATGAAAATTTGAGCTAATGGTCAACTCTTACAGGGAACTCATCACTTAACCCTCCCAAAGATTATTCAGTACCAGGAAACACGAGAAATATCGTTTTTGGAGTGTTTAATGGGATCGCCATCATCGGTTCCACTTACGGGATCGGTATCATTCCTGAAATTCAGGTATGTCCTTCTTATAAGCTCTTATTATTAACTAGTGTACAATTATAAGCACCTTTAATTAGTTTTTATTTGTCATATTTTTTTAGTTTTACTTGTCATATTAAAAATTTTATACAACATTAAATAATTTTTTTCTTTCTAAATTTACTCTTTCATTTAATGTGCTTGTACAATTTTTAATAAATTATAATCAACTAAACATTAAATCATATACTCCACTTAGTATAGTTTTAAATAGGGATAGTTTTGGAAAGGAATAAATTTTTTTATAAAATATAGATAACCAACTAACTTCAACCACTTTTTTTCTTAATTGGTGTGAATTAGATAAATGAGACAATTAAAAAAAAAAAAATGGAAAGAGTATATTTGTATATTAACGAACTTAATTGCTGTAGGCCACGGTGGCTCCTCCAGTCACCGGCAAGATGTTCAAGGGCTTGTGCGTCTGCTATGCCGTTGTCATGACTACCTTCTTCAGTGTGGCTATATCAGGATATTGGGCATTCGGCAACCTTTCTCAGCAAATCATCCTCAGCAACTTCATCACTGGTCTCGGTCAGTTTCTAGTCCCCAAATGGTTCATCCGCATGACCAACATCTTCACTCTCTTACAACTCACTGCTGTAGCTGCGGTATAACTAATTCATCATCTTCATCAGACTTTTGATTTATATATATACATATAATTTAAGTCTTTATTGCTCATCTAATTTTTTTAATAATTAATATGTAGGTTTACATGCAACCATTTAATGAATTACTTGAAAACTTGTTGGGTGACCCAAATAAAGGTGAATATTCAGTGAGGAATGTGATACCTAGGTTGTTTTCCCGTTCCTTTGTGGTGGCTGCCTCAACAACTTTAGCTGCAATGCTTCCCTTTCTTCGGAGACCTCAGTGCAGTGATTGGAGCTATTGGCTTCATGCCCCTAGACTTTGTCATCCCTGTTGTTTTCTACAATATCAGTTTCAAGCCATCAAAAAAGTCTTTCATCTTTTGGCTCAACATTGTCATCGCCGTTGTTTTCTCTGTCTTGTCTGTAATTGGCACCGTATCTGCAATCAGACAAGTTATTTTGGATGCCAAGAACTACAAGTTGTTCGCCGATATATAACACAATGATTCTTCTTCAAATGCTTGCTATATCTTGTATGGTTTCTCAGTGTTGTGTTCTTGTTGTTAAGTAGTTTGAGATTGATTAATTTATATTTGGAAAGAGCAATGTACTGTAATTCTAGTGTCTAGGTGCTTGATCATGCTTTTGTTAGTATTCTATGTTAGTAATAAGTATGTCTATACAATTATAGATGTATTCTATGTATAGTGTGGAGGAGTATCATGGATTAATTTCTTGAATAATCACTGAACTTTACTTTATTTTCAAAATGATCATTTAAGTTCAATTTGAATCAAAACGGTCATTGATTTTCAATTTATGTTCACCGGTGAGTCATTCGAGTGTCTCTCGCCCCTCTTTCCTTACGTGGCAGCCGGAGAAGTTGACTCAGCAGTCTAGCCACACACCAAGTGCTGATGTGGCCATCTAAGTCATTTAAAATATGCCAAATCAGTGGGAGGATTCCAGGTTGGGCAGTCTTCGTCTTCTTCCAAGTAAGTGGCAACAATGGCAAAGCCATCCAACGGATGCCATGGGAGAAGAAGATCTCGGTGCTTCCATTTGTACAAGAGGCCAAATCACACATGGAGGAAGGCGTTCGCATGTCTCACCGGTTGTTATGAAGTGTGGGAAATCATTGTTGGAAGACCTAATTCCATCGCTCTTACTTTTAACTGGGTCTCATGCATATGAATGTCAGGCCTTAAGGGAGATATTGTAGTTTGAGTGAGAAAGTGGGAGAGGGGATGTAACATGGAGGTATTAGGGGTAAAGTGTATGATTTCGGGCACTTTGTTTGTTTGTTTGTTTGTTTGTTTGTTTGTTTGTTTGTTTGTTTGTTTGTTTAGTTTTTCCATTTGCTATCGAATACGTTGATTGTAATCTAAGTTATCAGAATTGAATTCAATGTACATTGTAATCTAAGTTATGATACTCGAATGGAATGTACATTCTCCTTATTATAAAACCGTGATCTAGAAATATTTTTGATTATCATGAAACACTAAAAACTTTAGTTTACTTTTATTTTTCAAACCGATTGTTTTAGAGTTTGTAATTACGATAATGGAATGCATTATGATAGAGTGGAAGTAATTCTTGAATGTCATTTTTTTAATCCCGAGAAATCTGCATATAACTCGAGATTTTTAATTTGCACAAAAACCCGGAGATTTGGAAACCGGAGAATCAAAGACATAACCCGCAAGAAAGCTATGCACATAACTTGGAGAAATCGCACATAAGTGGAGATTTTAATCTGCAGAAAACCTGGACATTTGGAACCTAGAGAAATCAGCACATAACCTACAGCTTTAATATGGACATAGCCTAGAGAAATCTGCACATAGCTGGAGATTTTTAATCTACGTAAAAACCTGGAGATTTGGAACCTTGAGAAATCAACACATAACCTCGCAGCTTTTAATATGCACATTACCCTGAGAAATCAGCACATAAGTGGAGCTTTTAATCCATACAAAACCCGGAGATTTGGAACCCGAGAAAACTACACATAATAGGATCTTTTTCATTTATACAAAGCCTCGGATATTTGGAACCCGGAGTAATCAAAGACATAAACTCGGAGAAATCTCAACATAATCAGTAGTTTAATCAAACTAGCAACCTCGTACATTTTTAATCTACACAAATGAAGAAGTTCTTAATCCAGCTTGCATGAAGTCACATGTATGTAGTTCAACTGTATATACATCCCCGTAAACATATTAATTGAGAACAACTTATCTGAATTAAGGTAATAACTAATAAATGCATACAAGTTTTACTGCACACACAGTAGAGAATTTCAAGTTTGCATTTAAATACTCAGTTTAAAAGTTACACACTGATGTGTTATCATATAAAAAAGTGGCTACATACAAAATAACCCTACTTACAAAATAAATTAGGGTTGTTCAAAATTAATTCTCCACACACAGAAGAATTGCAAGTTTGTTGCTAAGAAAAAAACAAGGATTCAGATAATTCTTCATGGCATCCAAGCTTTCCTTTTCTTTGTAGCATCAGTTGTATCCATGGTCTGTGTCATATGTGAAGTATTAGGCTTGCCTCCTCTAGTATGCATTTTCTGTCTTGGTAGCCTACTGCCTGCAGTAAAGCCCCTGGTGGATTGTCCCTGGTTGGCTGCATTTATCACCTACAATGTCTCACTCAAAAAAAAATAAGACTCACTGAATTGCATTGCATTGAAATTGTAAATATAAAAATTAATATTCCCTCACCTATGACATGGGTTCTTGAGAGGATGTGGCCTCGTTTGTAGTTGACTGATGTTGATCACCTCCAATCAAACTAGCAACCTGTAAAACACAAGTCACCTCCATTAAACATTTTTAATTATGTTTATCATTTAAAAGAACTGAATAGAAAACTAAAATAAAATAAGTTAAGTAACATACCATAGTGAAATGCTCATCCAGGATTTGTGAATCAATATTGTCCATTGGATCAGTGTCCCCTTGTTCAGTTTGTCCTGCATTTTGTGACACACCAGCTTCACTACTCACCTGGAATTTACAAAGTGTCATAACTTTTCCAATAGCACACTACAAATGCATGAAAATAAAATTCAATCAAGTAGACAATAACATTTACATGTGGCTTTCCATGGAATCTTTTATTATGCCCTCTAGTTCCACAAACACTGCATTTGTTTGTGCCCCCTTGCTTGCTAACTCTCCCATTTGTGTACCCTCTTCTTTCTTCATCTAATTCTCTTCTCCTCAATACAGTCTTCCTGCCTTTTTTTCTGTTAACTAGTTGAGGAGGAATCATAGGTCCTTGAGTACATTTTGGCCAAGAATCCCTGTCAAGAGTTGGGTTTAAAGTGTGTTTGTAGGTGTCCATGTATGTGGTGACCTTATAACAACTATGAATATAGTTTTCAGGTCTTTCACTGTTGTAATATATAACCGAAATTCCATGGCTACAAGGGATGCCGCTTAGTTGCCATCTTCTACACGAGCATGTGCCAAAGCATCTTTATCAACAATATATTGCCCATCGTGTCCTAGAACCTCGATCATCGGGTACCCCCGACCATGTTGTTGTGTAAAGAAAACTCGAATTCTTTTTAACTTTTTCCAATTTCTTAATTATCCTAGGGCAGTGTGTGGATGTAATTTTTTTCATTGCATCTCTTCTTTTTCTCGTATTCTTATCATGAGTTGGGTTCTTATCATTTCATTCATCGTCACAATTCCCCTTTAATCCTAGCCTCCAAAAATATGCCCATTGAAGCATTCACACATATTATTGAGCAAAGATATCACACTTGAATCTTGTTTGAAAATGAGACCGCTCCAAAGTGTTTGGGGGGATGTTTTTTTCATGTATTGAAAGGCACCTTCGTGATAATTCTTTTCAAGTTGTCCATGGCTCTCTCAAATGAAGCTAGATTTGTTGATGTGGCACATCTCCAAACTTGGTCTTTAAGGGTTTTTACACCCTATAGGTTTTCCTAAAAATTAGAGTGGATGTGCCTAACATGTAACCCCGTGGTTCACTATGAGGAAAAAAAGTTCTTCTATTGCGTGGATTAGTCCCCGATTTTAGCCAACACCCACGTACACAACAAGAATCCCATCAAAATGAAAAACAGCTTAAAGTATTAGACAGATGTAATTAACAAGCTAAAGAGACAAAGTGTAAATAAACATAAGTATGTGACAAATTTAACAAATTTCGATCGAATTATTAAATCGAATGATCACTAAACTTTACTATATGAAATAGATGAAACAAAATAATCTAATCATGATGAATTAAGATCACAATCCCCTATAGATAATCTAATCATGATGAATTAAGATCACAGTCCTATAGATAATGTAATCATATTGGATTAAGAAAATATATAGTTAATATAATGACATGATAAATTAAGATCACAAATCCCTATAGGTAAACTAATCATATCGAAAATCAATAAAATAGAACTGACCTTCTGCCTATCACTCATAAAGGCCCAGATGATAGTCGCTTGTCATTTGCGTGTCCTCCGCCAAGAACTCCAAGAACCATTTCCGTGTTTCCTTGGTTTCTCTACTCACAGTGGCCCATGCAATTGGGTACATGGAGTCATTTGCATCCACTCCCTACTGCGCAAGACTGCCCTCCATAAAGTCCCTTTAAAAAGCATCCATCCACACCGATGACATTCCCTACAACCTCGCCGTAAAACCTTCTTTGAGGGGTGCCAAGCAAACATACATTGCTTGAAATACCCCTGCATCACATTTGAATTTGACTGTTGAACCTGGGTGGCTTCTCAATAGCTCCAACCTGTAGTTATATAATCCTGCCATCTGACCCTCATCATCTCCATCTATAAGCCTAGTGCATATCACAAAATAGAACAAGAAATGGATCAATTAATAATGTAGACCAAAAGAATATGTGTTTATAAACTTTACTTATAACCATAAATCTTACCTTAGGGCAATGCATTTGGCCCTATATGCTGTTAACCTACTAATTTGAACTTCCTGATTTGTTTTTACTGCTTGGATGATACCTGCTATCTTCCAAGATGGGTCTGCTCTGAATTGTTCCAAGTATGCCTTTGTAATCCAATCAGCACTGACATGTTTGTTGTTGTGGTCCCTTGTGCATTCGTGGTTTAAATAGCCTGATTTTATTTGCACCGTGGCCTTGTCTTTCAATATTGGCGATGCCCATAAATAGAACGGGCAACCTCTCTTGCAGAATGCCCTGCATCTGTCCTTATCATTTGGCCTGAAGTTCATTACAAATCTATGCTTAATCCCATAATTTTTGACTGCTTCCTTGAACTGCTTGAAGCTCCTGAACTTCATCCCAATTTTAAAGTGGGATCCTTCATGTCACATTTCTCATTGAATTCGTAATAGTTTGGTTTTTCTCGGATTATAATTCATCTTCATCAGAGATGAGCATGAATGTAATTCTTCGTAACCTCGCATAATCGGACTCCATTCCATCATCATTACTCTCAAAGTTTGTTGGTTTTCCACCACAGGAACAATTTCGCCTCGCGCTTCTCCATCTTGGCCATCTAACTCATCAAGAAACTCCACTCGTAGTCATGTATATCAACTGCCCTCTTCATCATGGCTATGCTTTTTTTGTCCTTTCCCTTGTTCAAGAACCCCGGCCTCTAAGTCACTGTCTCCATCTACATGCTTATCAAAAACACCAGCATTGGCAGCACCACTAATTTTAACACACACAAGCACCTCCCTAGTTGAGTTCACACTCGGGCCATCAAAAGAGCATCCATGTCATTTTTATCTCCCTCATTGCTTTGAACTCAGTGAAGGAATCCAGCCCACCATATACTCGCAGAGATCAACATTTAAATTGAACTCCTTAGGCATACTAAGCAACTCAATCTCGACATCCGATCGGCACACGTAAATCCACATAACCCCGCCACTCCTTCTATCCCATCAATGGTGTAATGCATTCTTATACTAAACAATTCAAAGATCCGCAATCGAAATGGAAGTACAAGACTTGGTGAATATAGATTAATGGCAACACAAGCTAAGTAGAGTACAAATTAGATGATTAAAAATATGGCAACAGTAACATGAATTTAAAGTATATATTCAATATCACAAAGAGAACAAAAAGATGGATAATAAAAAAAATATAGTAACTCAAGAATAAACCTCACCAAAGAATAAAAAAACAATAATCAATGACATCTACCATTACTCCAAAAAAACCACATTAAATGTAAAACATGGATAACCAAATTGCAATCGACAACTTGAAACCATCTATAAACATCATAAAGAATACAACATAACCCAAATTTCGCTTTAACACATGAATTGGGGAAAAACCAAAATGGCACTATACACAATCAAATTTTTAAATGAGGTACCATATAGGCAACATAACAGGACAAGTGAATCCGAGGGTTATACTAATTTCAAATAAAGGAGAATCATTTAACCGGATTGCAAACAAAAAGACCCAACATCACTTTACTCCATGACATTCATACAAATTGAGCAAAAATAATTTTTACAAGATTGAGCTTCATAATATAATAAGTTCATCATCATCCGGAATTTTTTTGGCACAAATTTCTTCTAAATCCTCAAACCCGACTAAAAGCTAAACCCATTATGTATAAGACTTTAGGTGCTTTATTACTTTATGTACACTTTTTAGTCATTGAAGTTCAACTTATCAAATGAATTCATCCACTATGTATTTTTTTCTAAGTTGGGGACCACATTAAAGGGGACAATTCCTCGAGATGCACATGTTGTACAAGTTATTCAGGGATTTAAACACAAAAAAATTATCACCAAGCAAAGACATAGTGGTATAAAAACAAGACCGTAACAAGCCAACACTCCTTAGATATAAAAACAAAACAATTGTATTATAGAGCCCCCAAGTCCGAAATCATCATTACAGTGTAAACTATAACAAAATCCACAACCCTAGTGTTAGGGTTTACAGAAAAATAATTCTTACTGTACTCTGGTGCGTCGTCCCCTGATGCGCGCTTCTCCCAGTTCACCGACATCACCACTAAAAGCAAACTCGTCCGCTTGAGCGCGTCAGAGGTTGCAAAACTCGGTCGTCTCTTTTCTCGACTGTGAGAGAGGAAGTCCAGGCAATCTTCAGATGAGTGGGAGGTGGGCGGACAAGACGATGGTCACCAACAACTAGGGCAATGCCTGTGCTCCTCGGGAGATGGTGATGTTCGGTGCTGATGTGGCGTCATGGCCAGCGTGGAGCGTCACCGTGGAACAATCGAAGGATGTTCACTGCTGAGTCAACTTCTCCGGCTGCCACGTAAGGAAAGAGGGGCGAGAGACACTCGAATGACTCACCGGTGAACATAAATTGAAAATCAATGACCGTTTTGATTCAAATTGAACTTAAATGATCATTTTGAAAATAAAGTAAAGTTCAGTGATTATTCAAGAAATTAATCCGGAGTATCATATTTAGTGAATTTATTTAATACATTTTATTATATTTACTCTGCTTGCCTCCTCCACCTACTATTTTATCATATACAATGACTTCTGAGGGGACGTTGTCTTAACTTTGTGATCCAGCTCAATTGTAGTGTTCAAACTGATTTGAATTTATTTCCAGTTTACAATTTTTCTTTCTAACTATATTCATGTTTAAATATGCTAGAGATTTCATATTGCCCTAAATTTAGTACTTTTTAATGTTTTTTTTAATCCTACATATATTATTGAATGTAAAAAAAAAAAATAAAGGAGTCCAAGTCTCCTTTGCATATAGATATTCCATGCACATCTCTTGTGTGATTCTTCTACTTGTATGTTTTAATCTTACTTGTTTGCGGGTTCATTTTCCAACAATTTGATGTGAGAGATTTAGAGGGGTTTTTAAGTGATTAACTCAATTAGAGTTGGGTACAATGAAAATCAAAAGTTAACATTGAGAATTTTGATGGTAGCATAGATTTTAATTTGTGACAAATTCAGATGCTTTTTGCAAAAGGAGCTACAAGTAGCTGCAAAAGAAGGAAAAAAACAAAAAAAGACCAAAAAACAAGTTAAAAGGAGAAATTAAGAGAAGAGCAAAGGTCTTAGATCCATCTCGGCCGATCACGGCCTTGCGCAAAAAGAGATAAGGTGGGATTCGATCTACCAAAATGGGCTAAGCGGTCAGCAAAGGTATTGAAATCATGATCAATGTGCTCCCAAGAGAAATCAGGCCAAAGAGAAGTAATGTCCTTAATGGCATGAATGAGGTCAGTGACTCTCCAGGCAGTGGTGTTGCAAGAATCGATGATCATCTGAATGGCACACCGGCAATCGGAGAAGAGTTTACAGGGAGTCCAACCATTTAAACGGCAATGTTCAGTAGCAAGAAGAATGGCGTGAAGTTCAGATTCAAGGGGAGAAGAGCAAACACTGGCAGCTGCACCTGCAAGAAGAATAAGATTTCGATTAGTGAGGATGGAAAACCCAAATTCAGATGCTTGCTACCTAGATAAAAAATGGAATGAGTAATGCTGAATTTTCACTTTCTTCATGATGCACAATAACCTACTCATCTACATCTTTTTCTTCCAATTCGAAATAGCACTTTCTACAAACAAAATATCATGACTTATAATAATAGTTAATTTTCAAACTAAACAATCTATAGCCTTTAGATTTTGAGCTATACCCAACAAAAATGTATTTTTCACTTCATCAAGCTTGTACCTTTTCTTTTTTGTGGAATCTGAGCATAGCAAATGCTGTTGGAGTGAATGCTTAAAACTAGTGGAGGTTGTTCTAATGCTAAAGCTCGTTGACTTGGTCGTAGGTTGGGCTACAGTAGTACGATGTCGGAGGAAATACAGCTGAGTGGATGAATAAAAAAGATTGGATGTTTACTTTTAAACTGTTTGAAAGCTGCCATGTCGGCATGCTTTATCTTTTTTTAAGTCTTTATATTCAGCACATTTTGTATGTTTGAAGGTAAGCTAATGAACATTAAGCTTCAAGTCAACTACTTGTCAATATATTGTGAAACCTGAAAACCATCTCTACTCCCTCATAGTTAACACTGGTATCAGAGAACAGGGAAGCCCCATTGCTGCTTAGTTGCAAGAGAAGCAAATGTGCCATTCTTCATGGAGACAACTACAATATCTGGAGCTTGAAGATGAAGATGATGTTCTGATCCAAAGATCTTTGGAACCTTATTGATAAAGGCTTCAATGAGGAGGAAGATGGAAACAAACTCAATGAGAGTCTGAAGAAGGACGCGAAGGCACTATACCTAATTCAATAGGGCCTAGATGAACGTGTTATCATCAGGATCTTTGAAGCTAAGACGGCAAAAGAAGTGTGGGAGATCTTGAAGGCAGAGTTCCAAGGGAATGAGAACACTATAATAGTCAAGTTGCATGCATTACATCGCAAGCTAGAAAATTCAAGATGAAGATGGGTGAGAAAATTCAAGATTTTGTGAGCAGAATCCTAGATATAGTATATCATTTGAAGATCCTTAATGAACAAGTGCCAGAGAAGACAGTAGTTGTGAAAATACCAAGGAGTCTTACTCCTAGATTTGTTAATGCAGTATTATCCATCATTGCAGCCAAAAACATGAGCTTACTCAAAGTTGAGGAGCTGAGTGGCTCACTAGAGAGCCATGAGTTAATCCTAGATATGGCTCTCAGACAGGAGGAAGGCCTGGTACTGGATGCCAAGAATTTGTAAATTGGTGAGCAGAGTACACGAGGAGGATACAAACGAGGATTCTTTAGAGGCAGAGGCTGCGATCACGGTAGCGGAAGAAGCAAAGACGTCCTCCACTCTAATGAACCCAACAAATAATAAAGAAGAGTTAAGTGTTTTGTATGCAAAAAGTTTGGGCACATCAAAGCACAATGCTCGTACAAAACAAAGGAGGTGAACGCAGCAAACGTAGGAACTAAATAACCAAAGGCAGAAGATGACAATGGGATGCTCTTCATGGCGAGCAGTGAAGGAGGAGGAACGTGGCTTGTTGATAGCAACTGCTCCAATCATATGTCGGGAGATAGAAGCTTATTTGATGGCATAGAAGAATCTCCACCACAGGTTATCAGACTTGGAGATGACAACATACTAATAGTTGCAGGAGTTGGAACTGTTACACTAAGAACAACCACATGGAAGTCCAACACTCTAACTCATGTTAAATTCATGCCTAACCTGACCCACAATTTGTTAAGTGTAGGGAAGTTTATGTTATCAGGTTACAAATTGGAATTCACAGATGGAGAATGTACAATCAAAATTGGACAAATGGATACTTTGTTAGTAAGGGTGCAGATGACTTCACATAGTCTCTTCTCACTGGGTGCAAGTAACTTAGGCTGTGCTCAAGTCGTTCAAGGAGAAGAAGTGACATCAAAGCTCTGACACAGGCGCTACGGACACTTGAACATGAGGAGTTTGCAGAGCTTGTCATAGAATCAACTGGTGTTGGGACTCCCATCCATCACAGCAATAACATAGCCATGTGAAGTTTGTTCACTTGGGAAGCAAACAAGGTAGGCATTTCTCAAGGGACAAGCAATTATTGGGAATCAGATTCTTACAGATGATCAAGAGTAAAAAATAAAGTAGAAAACAATTACAAGCAATACAAGACAAGATTTACATGGTTTGGCAAGATTGCCTATGTCCACGGCCGCACTAGAGTTTTATTTCAATGTCTAAAGCACACTTACATCTTACAAGTGACTGCCTATACATAGAAAAAAATATGAGGTATATCTGGATTAGAACTCTGAGGCATATCTGGATTAGAACTTTGAGGCATATCATAAGGAAGGTAAATCATATCTGGATTCTAACCCTATCCAAATCCTAAACTTATCCAGATCCTAAACCTATTTGGATACAAATCTTATCCGGAAACATTTTACAAGATTATCAAACTATAATCCTAACCAGATAAAAATTACCATTGTATCCTACTACAAGGGCGTTGTCCCCGTACCTCCAACCTAAACCAATGCTTTCCCTGCAACCCTCCCCCTCGGCAACTCAATGCTGAAGTAGATCTGCGCCTCAAAGAGCGTCACGCAATCAGGGCTCCACATACCCAACTATCTCCCACTTGGAGATTGATCTTTTAATATAAGTAGTTCTCTTATAATCCTCATATCTGTAGATTAGATGATGTTCCTAGTGCAGTACCTCCTCTTCATCAAGTAACTTGGAGGCCAACTGAGGCTATGCATAGCCTTAGTTTTTGGATGGTTACACTCTTTGTCAACATGTTTGTTGGATTCTCTGCACCAAGTATCTTCTTCAATGCTAGCATCTCATCCTCAATTAACCACTGAAAGCCCTTCACCACTAGTCTGGCCTTGTATCTTTTCTTGTCATCATGCTCTTCCATGACAAGGTACACATATTTGTTCTGTGAGGTTTTTTTTCCTGCAGCTTAGTCAACACCTAAGTCTGATTCTTCTCTAGGAAGTTTATCTCCTTTTTCATGGTTAACTCCCACTTAACGGAATCTTCCACTTGCATAGCTCTGCATAGTACTCTGGCTCACCGCCATTGTCTGTTCTTAGACTCTTTCTAGCAGAATCAATAATGAAAGTGACATAATAGCGTGAGCCTCCAAGAGATTGTACTAGGGTTGGCCCCCATACATCACTATGCACCAATTATAGCTTTTCTGTCTTTGATACTTGCTAACTTTGAGTAACTGACTCTTTTATGCTTCTCATAAATACAGTCTTCACAAAGACCTACATCAACCATCTTCAAATCTGGCAACTTTCCTTTTGATGCTAACAGTTTAGATTAGAGGTGTGGGGACAACACCCTCGTAGTAGGATACAAGGGTAATTTGTATATGGTTAGGATTATAGTTTGATAATCTTGTAAATTATACCCAGATAGGATTCGTATACAGATAGGTTTAGGATCTGGATAAGTTTAGGATCCAGATAAGGTTAGGATCTAGATATGATTTACCCTTTTCCAAATATGCCTCAGAGTTCTAATCAAGATATACCTCATAGTACTAATTCAGATATACCTCAGACTTCTTCTATATATAGGCAATCCCTTGTAGGATGTAATGGTGCTTCAGATATTGAAATAAAACCCTAGTGTGGCCGTGGATGTAGATAATCTTGCCGAACCACATAAATCTTGTCTTGCCTTGCTTGTGATTATTTTCTACTTTGTTTTTCTCTCCGATCATCAGTGGGAATCAGATTCCCAACAACAAACACAAAGAGTAACAACATCTTTATAGCTCATTCATGGCGACTTGGTGGGGCTGATGCAAACACCTTCGATCAGAGGTAACGTATACTTCTTCTTGCTAATCGGTTACTTCTCACGGTATAGTTGGGTGTACTTCCTTTAAAGGAAATTAGAAGCATTGTAGAATTTTAAGACTTTAAAGATTTTGATGGAAAAATAATGGTCACTGTTGGTGAAGATCCTCTAGACTGATCGAGGTGGCGAGTTCATGTTACAGGAGTTTAAGACTTTCTGTGAGCTCACTGGAGTTTGACAACAGTTCACGGTGCCTCACTCACCGTAGTAAAATGGCATCACTGAGTGAAAGGATTGAACGGTGATGTAGATGGCAAGGATAATGCTTAAAGAACTGAAGGCGTAGGCGAAGTTCTGGGTAGAGGCGGTTGCCATCACTGTGCATATCTTGATTAGGTCTCCAATGACAGCTCTTTACCAGATGACTCCATGCGAAGAGTTGACTAAAACAAAGCCAAAGATGGTCCACCTACTTGTCTTCTAATGCATGGCCTTCGCTATTGTCAACCCACCAATGAGAAAATAGCTGGATGTATAATCACAAAGATGCATGTTCATTGGGTATTGTGAAAACTCTAGAGCTTATAAGAGTTTTTTTTTTATCCAGATTCTAATAAAGTTTGAGTCAGCAGGGATCTACACTTTTTTGAAGATAAAGGTTGGGAGTGGATTAAATCAAGTGACGTGGTTGCAAAAGACTTAGCGCTAAGTGTTGAGGTGGAACAAAGTTCTCCAGAGGGAGACGTGGAAAACGGACATCCCTTAGATATGTCAGATGAACATTAGGAATTAAACCAACATTCAAATAACTTGATTCACACCTCTCAGACAATTTCAAATGAAGAAGAAGATCCATCGACAAGGTACAAAGATTTGCCCGACATCTATGATGCTTGCTCATTTGCTTTGATTGTTGCATACCTAGTATTGCTTGAAGGTGCTATAAAAGATAGTGCTTGGTTCTCAACAATGAAGGATAAATTGGCAGTGGTCCACCGGAACCACACTTGGGAGCTTACTCAGCTGTTGGAGGGAATGAATGCAATCAGGTAGAAATGGGTGTTTAAATCTAAATTCAACCCAGATGGATTACAGTTGAAGAAGAAGGCAACGTGAAGATGGAATTTTTGAACTGGGAGTTAAAAGAGGAGGTGTGTGTTACTCAACCTCTAGGATTTGTCATCAAAGGAAATGAAGAGCTTGTATATTGACTTCGAAAAGCCCTGTATGGTCTTTAGCAGGCTCCTAGGGCTTGGTATAGCCGAATAGACCTGTATTTTCATTAGAATGGGTTCAAATGTAGTTTAAATGAACTGACTATTTATACAAAGCATAAGGAAAGATTATGAGTTATTCTGTTATGTTTGTACATGAATTATATTATCTATATGGGTTCTTCAATGGAAAAGTTGTTGGAATTTAAGAACAACATGATGAAAACCTTTGAAATGATTGACTTGGGTCCACTAAAGTATTTCGTTAGCCTAGAGGTTAAACAATTAGCAGGGTCCTTATTTGTGTCACAGAAGAAATATGTAGAGGAGTTACTAAAGAAAGCTGGATGTTTTATTGTAAGTTCATTGCTAGTCTTATGCATACTAATGAGAAATTACACTCCTTTGACAGCTCAGGAAATGCAGATCAATCTAGGTATCATATGCTCATTGGAAGATTGTTGTACCTTACTCGGACATGACCAATCTCACATTTATTGTGGGAGTGATCTCTCGGTTTATGAAATAACTGTCTATGCATTATTTGTGTGCAGTAAAAAGGATAATGCATTATGTGGCTAGGACAGTTGGATATGGGCTGCATCATGTTCACAATGATCAATTTAAGTTTGTTGGTTACTCAGATAGCGATTTGGGAAGGGGGGGAGGGGGGGAGGGGGGTTCACAAGATGATAGGATAAGTACTATAGGTTGGTGTTTCTCTCTTGGTTCAGCATTCATAGCTTGGAGCTAAAAAAAAGTGATAGATTACTGTGTTGTGCTCGGATTCAACCCATTGTAAAAGGTCTGACAATCATCCACTCTGCGAATCCGTGTTGCGGGCACTTTCTCCGGAGCTCCTTGAATCTTTCCCACGTCTCAAATAGAGACTTGCAGATTTTCCGGGCGGAAAATAACGGGCAAGAAAAGCTTCTACCATCTCCTCCCATGTGGTAATTGATGCTCTAGGTAATGAGTGTAGCCACTACTTCGCTTTCCACTTTAAGGAAAATGGAAAGGCTCTCAACTTGATGGCATCATCCATCACCCCTTTATCTTGAGCATATCACACACCTCGAGAAAGTTCTCTATATGACTGTTTGGATCCTTATCGGCCAAACCATTGAACTATGCAGATTGATGCAACATGTGGATGAATGCCAGCTTCAGCTCGAAGTTCTGAGCTATAATCGGGGGAAGAACAATACTCGATTGTGTCCCCAATACTGAAGGTCTGGCATAATTGGATAATGTTCTCTATTGCTCATTTTGTTCTGCCATATTATCCGACCCTTCAACTTCCAAATCAGCTAGATTAGAATGTTCTTGCACAGGTTCTTTCCCTTTTCTTTTAAGTGTATGTTCGAGCTTGGGATCTCCTTCAATCAATATTGAGGGGTTCCTTCGGGTCATGAACCTGAAGCTGCACAAAAAGAAAGAAAACAAATCAGAACGATGATTGAAAAGAAGATGTGAAATAGAATGAATAAATGAATAGCTAAGAAAACAAAGTGCAAAGTATCTCTAAACGCCTATTCCCCGGCAACGGCGCCAAAAACTTGACAACGCCCCTTGCGTATGTCCCGCAAGTGCACGGGTTTGTCGAAGTAATAAAATCCCAGGTGAGTGGGTATCATATCCACAGGGAGTAGGGAGTAAAAATACTTAAATTGTTTCTTAACTAAGCGAAATATGAATAGTGATTTGTGTGACCAGATGTAATGCAAACAAAAGTAAAAGAGACAAGAGAGAGAGCACAAGTAAAGGAGAGGTAAGGCAATCGATATAAATGGGATACTCGGATATTGATCCGCCTAAGACAATCATTTCAAGTGCAAAAACCCTCTATTATGCTTCCTAACTAATGCATTAATGAGTTGTGGAGATCCTTTAATTCATGGTCCCAAATTTAAGGTCAACCATGCCTAACCATATACATGTCCCGGAGGAGAAATTGAAGAATCTCTCAACCTCGCACTGGTATAGAATTGTAATGAGTTCTAGGGATTCCAAGTGATAAATCCTCTTCCTATATGAAGACCTAACCCTTTGGTCTAGGCGGAATGTCTCTAGACACAATTAAGCCCTAGATGCTAAAATCACTTCAACGCTTCACTCCATTGCACTCGCAACTAAGCCCCAGCGGAAGGTCATCCCTTAGCCCATTCACTCTACTATGACCGCAAAGAACTCAAGGAATTGGAGGTAGAATAAATCACACCGGAGGGGAAAGGGGACGCTCTGCTACTTCTCGACTCACCCTCTCAACCCTCTCCAATCTAGCTTTACCTAACTCTCGTGGTGTGTCACTCACTCACAAGGGTTACCAACAAGAACTCTCAACCCTAGTGTCACTCTAAGGGAGTATTCATACAATCAATGCATTCAAGATTGGAACTCAATAAAAACATCAATTAATGAAAGCATAATAACAAGGTTCAATGAAACGAATACATCACAGGGTTCACAATCCAAATACCCACTAGGGGGTTTAGCTCTACATGGAGCTAATTGCAATTAATGAAATCAAATATAAAAGAAATAAATCCATAGAAAACCCTCTCGATAGTTGTGACGATGGTCTTGTGGAGAGTCCTCTACTCGTCCAAAGGTCCCTTTGTCCGGCCTAGGATACACCTCGTCGGATCAGTGCAAACGAAAGCTCTCCCACTAACCTTCTTCCAAATGGAGTACGATGTCGAAGCCGTAGAACCTCTCATAATCCCTAGGCAATACCTCTCAAAATCCTAACCGCACGCCTCTCTCAAGTTGGGGAAAAGATGGAGAAAAGAATGCTAAATTTGGGCCTGAAATCTGCTTTTAAAGGGCTGGGATCGGGAATCCACACGCCCCTATGGATATTGCAGATGGGCTTGTGGAATTAACACACGGGCGTGTGGAATTTCCACACACCCGTGTGGCTTCTCTCACCAGCTCCTTCTTCGGCCGGCTGTGAACAGTACTTGCTACAGTATTTTGCTACGTCGTAGATCACTTTGTTTCTTTAATGAAAGGCCGCGTTGGTGGAGATCTTATTACACATGCACAAGCCGGAATACTTAGAATGTGACTGCCTTTGTGCCCCTCCAAATCATTGTGCTAGCTTGAATACAAGGAGGTTGGCACACATTCTAGTATCTTGAACCCTACTTATGTCTTCGCGTTTGAACCTTCTCAAGATTTTCTCCAAATGGTGCACTCACGATCTACATTGTCTTCTTTCTCTATGATTCAGCTTCATAACCCTATATGCATGAAAGTAACATAAATACACATATATTAGTGTTAAAACCCGATAAAAGTAATGGTCATCATAAGGAAAAAACACTTCGCACTCTTATCACACAAGCACTTATCATGCATCTATAAACTCATGTACAGCTACAACAATGAGACATGCGACACAAACCAGATTGCTAACCTGTCATCAATTTTTAATTTCAAAATTTGTCCTCCATTAAAAAGATATATGTTGAACTCAACTTTCAAATAAAATAAGAATGAACCAAATTAGACAATGAATTAGAAAGTTATGGCTGATTTGATATAGCCGTGCCTATAAACTCAGGTCCAACTTCTATAATTAAACTTGTGACAAAAACAAAATTGCTAACCTATCATCCCTTTTGAATTTTAAAATTTATCCTGCTTCAAAAAGATAGATGTTGAATTTAAATTTCAAATAAAATAAGAATCATCTTAATTAGACTATAAATTCACAAGTTATAATTGATTCACCATAGCTGCATCTATAAACTCATGTATAGCTACAACAATCAGACATGCGACATAAACCAAATTGCTAACCTATCATTCATTTTGAATTTTAAAATTTATCCTCCATCGAAAAGATAGATGTTAAACTTAACTTTCAAATAAAGTAAGAATCAACTAAATTGGATAATAAATTACAAAGTTATGGCTGATTCGTTATTGTTGCACCTATAAACTCAGGTGTAGCTTCTACAAAAGATAGATATTAAACTTGACTTTCAAATAAAATAAAAATCAACTTAATTGGATAATAATTTAGAAAGTTATGACTTCTTTATAGTTGCATCTATTAACTCATATAGTTACAACAATTAGACTTGTGACACAAATTAAATTACTAACCTATCATTCACTTTGAATTTTACAGTTTTTCCTCCATGGAAAAGACAGATGTTGAACTTAAGATTCAAGTAAAATAAGAATCAACTAAATTGAACAATAAAATAGAAAATTATGGCTGATTTAGCATAGTTGTATCTATAAAATCATGAATACGTATAACAATCAGACCTACGACACAAACTAGATTAGTAACCTATCATCCATTTTTAATTTCAAAATTTGTCCTATATCTAAAAGATAGCTGTTGAACTTAAATTTAAAATCAAATAAGAATCAACTAAATTGGATAATAAATTACAAAGTTATGTTCAATTCAGTATAGTCACACCTATAAACTCAGGTGCAGCTTCTACAACCAAAACCGTGACAAAATCCAAATTGCTAACCTATCAACCATTTTGAATTTCAAAATATATCTTGCAGAGAAAAGTTATATGTTGAACTTGATTTTCAAATAAAAAAATAATCAGCTAAATTGGACAATAAATTAGAAAGTTATGACTGATTCAGCATAGCTGCATCTATAAACTCATGTATAGGTACTACAATTAGACCTACGACTCAAACCATATTGACAACGTTTTATCCATTTTTAATTTTTAAAAATTTTTTTCCTCCCTATAAAGGATAAATGTTGTAATTAAATTTTTAAATAAAATAATAATTAACTAAATTGGACAATAAATTAGAAAGTTAGGGCTGATTCGATATCGCTGCGGCAATATAGTCAGGTTCATCTTCTGCAATCAGACATGTGACAAAATCAAGATTACTAATTTGTCATCTATTTTGAATTTCAAAATTTATGCTTCACTAAAATGATAGATGTTGAACTTAGCTTTCAAATAAAACAAGAATCAACTCAATTGGACAGTAAATTAGAAAGTTATGACTGATTCAGCGTAGCTACATTTATAAACTCATGTATAGCTACAACAATCTGACTTGCGAAACAAACCAGATTGCTATCCTATCATCCATTCTGAATTTTAAACTTTATCATGCATTAAAAAGATAGATTTTGAACTTAAATTTCTAAGAAGGTAAGAATCAACTAAATTGGAAAATAGATTAGCAAGTTATGACTGATTCAACATAGCTGCATTTATAAACTCATGTATAGCTACAACAATAAGATCTGTGACACAAACAAGATTGATAACGTGTCACCCATTTTTAATTTCAAAATTTTTCATAATTATAAAAAATAGATATTGTATTTAAATTTTAAATGAAATAAGAATCAACAACATTGGACAACAAATTAAAAAGTTATGGCTGATTCAGTATAGCTGTGCCTATTAACTCAACTTCAGCTTCTACAATCAAACCTGTGACAAAAACTAGATTGCTAAATAGTCATCCATTTTAAATTTCAAAATATGACCTACATTGGAAAGATAGATATTGAACTTAGCTTTCAGAAAAGATAATAATCAACTAAATTGGATAATAAATTAGAAAGTTATGGCTGATTCGGTATAGCTATGATTATAAACTAAATTGCAGCTTCTACAATCAGACATGCGGCAAAACCAGATTTGTAAAATGTCACCTATTTTATATATCAAAATTGGTCTTTAATAAAAAAGGTTAATGTTGAACTTAACTTTCAATTAAAACAATAATCGACTAAATTGGAGGATAAATTAGAAAGTTATGACTAATTCATCATACCTGCATCTATAAACTCATGTATAGCTATAACAATTAGACCTATGACAAAAACCAGATTGCTAACCTTTCATTAATTTTGAATTTAAAAATTTGTCATCCACTACAAAAATAGATGTTGAACTTAACTTCTAAAAAAAAATAAGAATCAGCTCAATTGGGCAATAAATAAGAAAGTTATGGCCGATTCAGTATAGCTACACCTATAAATTCAGGTGCAACTTCTATAATCTGACCTATGCCAAAACCAAGATTGCTAACCTCTCATCCATTTCTAATTTCAAAATTTATCCTTCATCAAAAAGATAGATGTTGAACTTAAATTTCATATAAAATAAAAATTAACTCAATTGGATAATAAATCAGAAAGCTATGGCTGATTCAGTGTAGTTGTGCCTATAACCTCAGCTACAACTTCTACAATCAGACCTGTAACATAAACCAGATTGTTAACTTGTCATCTATTTTTAATTTAAAAATTTATATTGAATTAAAAGGATAGATCTTGAACTTAAATTTCAAATAAAATAAGAATAAACTAAATTGGACAATAAATTAGAAAGTTATGACTGATTCAGAATAATTGCATCTATAAACTAATATATAGCTATAATAATCAGACCTATGACTCAACCTAGATTCCTAACCTGTCATCCTCTTTGAATTTCAAAATTTGACCACCATCAAAATGATTTATATTAAATTTAACTTTCAAATAAAATAAGAATAAACTAAATTGAACAATAAATTAAAAAGTTATGGCTTATTTGGTATGGTTGCATCTATAAACTTAGGAGCAGCTTTTATAGTCAGACTTGCAACAAAAATTAGATTGTGAACTTGTCATCCATTTTGAATTTCAAAATTTATCTTACATAGAAATGAGAGATGTTGAAATTGACTTTAAAAATAAAATAATAATCAACTCAATTGGACAAAAAATTAGAATGTTATGATTGATTTAGCGTACTTGAATCTATAAAATGATGTATAGTTACAACAATGAGAGATGCGAGACAAACAAGATTACTACACTGTTATCCATTTTAGATTTTAAAATTGGTCCTTTATCTAAAAGATAGATGTTGAACTTAACTTTTAAATAAAATAAGAATCAAGCAAATTGGACAATAAATTAGAAAGTGTGACTGATTTAGTATAACTGCATCTATAAACTCATGTATAGCTATAACAATCAGATTTGTGAAGTAAACTAGAATACTAACCTACCATCCATTTTAAATTTAAAGATTTGTCATCTATTGAACATATAGATGTTGAACTTAACTTTCAAATAAACTAAGAATCAACTTAATTAGACCATAAATTAGAAGGTTATGACTGATTCAGCAGATCTGCATATATAAACTCATGTATAGCTACAACAATCAAACATGTGATCCTAACCAGATTGCTAACTTATCAACCATACTTAATTTGAAAAATTTTTCCTCCCTATTAAATATAGGTGTTGTATTTAACTTTCAACTAAAGCACGAATCAACTCCATTGGACAATAAATTAAAAATCTTTCGTGGTGATTTATATTTTGTACACAATTATTGAACTTTGTTTATATACGAGTTGGATGTGTCATGTGATGGGTATTATTCAACTAATTGTTTTACACACAATGATTATGTAAAATCACACATTAAAATTTTATGATCACATTAAAGATTAAATGACATACATTGTGATTAATCATGATTAATATAATTTGATTTTTCCGACAAGGATTTTGTGTATTTTTCATGAATAGTGGGGATAAAATAATGGGTAATTCTTATTTCTTAAAATTAAACCCACATGTATTAAGAAATTTTGTTATCCATTAATTTTATCAAATGGTAATTATTATAAGTAATGTAATAATTTTTGTCCCACGAGATTTTATTATATTTTCACAATTAATTGGGATAAATTAATGACTAATTTTCCCAAGTCACCCACATATTATTAGAAATTTTGATGATTGTCAAAATTAGGTTTATCAATAAAGATGAATCTGTTATTATTGTTAATATTATGATGATTATGAATGACACTTGATTAATGTTTTATGTATGCATTGGTAAACGCTTACAATTTATTTCTTTACCTCAAATTTGTTGGATAATACTAGTTATTTTATTTAATGATTTTGAGTTCCAAAGGTTTTCATATGATCATTGGTGTTGCTCTACCATTTAAGTAGGTGATAACTATATAGTTTAAAAGGTGAATTCTTCTTTATATTTAAATATATGGCAATGTTTACACACACTATTATGGCTGAACTACA
This sequence comes from Dioscorea cayenensis subsp. rotundata, assembly GCF_009730915.1. Taxonomy (NCBI): domain Eukaryota; kingdom Viridiplantae; phylum Streptophyta; class Magnoliopsida; order Dioscoreales; family Dioscoreaceae; genus Dioscorea; species Dioscorea cayenensis. Next base: position 17,959,785 of record NC_052474.1, read on the forward strand.
TATTGTTTTCAACACTAGTATTTGAGATTGATTGTCTTGTATAATTATTATGGTGTGATGTGATTGCCAGGGAATAATACTTATTAAAATCACATAACTACTATCGTAGTTCAATGGTAATGAACATATTAAGAATTTGTTGAAAGACTATTGATTTCTAATTTAAGAACTTTACGGATAAGTCATTTCTAGTTATACTAATGTTGAGTTTATCACCAGCCAAAGTTCACTATTAATAAATAATAATAAAATAGCATATCGACTAAAGAATGATAATGACTCATTTGAATCTCTCTTGAGTTAGAGATTAATCTCTGGCTTTTCTTATGTATCTTTCGTCAATAACTCTCTTATTATTACTTTAAAATCTCATATATAACACATATAAGGTAAATGGTTAATCATAGTTTTTAACCATGTGTGTTTTATAAGGAAAGGAGTTTGATAATAGAGTGACGAAAATGTGTAAAGCAAGGAGGCAAGGACGACTACCTATGCGAAGTTGGCAATAATAAAAGAATTCTAAAGTGTTTCTTACGGTAAAGGTGAGACATATAAAGAAGGATTATTCTAAATATGGTGTGTGTACTGTAATCTGCATATGTGAAATTCTTCTATATTGTGGCATTGGAGATTGGGATAATCTCTATGAAAATAAAAGATGATGGAGTAATTGATACTCTTGATGTGTTAACTTTGAATTTAGTATGGTGACAATGAGCCTCTGAAAAACTCTCGAGCTGAAAAACCGCTCCTATCTACTCATCCGGGCCCCCAGTCAGTCTCATCTCCCGGCTCTCACATCTGGTACACCGGCGTCTCTTGAACAAGCGTCGTCAACTCAAACTCGAAGCCCTGTTGTTGAAACTCTAATGCATTCTGTATGTGACATTTGACAAACTCAACTCTTTAAAATCCTTTGTTACTATTGATCCAAGATCTTTGGTCTAATCAGGAGGAGGCTATGCAAACTTCTTTGTATGCTAAGTTCTTGGGTAAATCTCTGCTGCTTGATCAAGACAAACTTGCTCTTTATGCTTAGAAGGTCTCGGCGCTTTCTCATCGTTAACCTTGCCCAGCGGATACTATTATATCAAAATGCAAAATATTTGGACATGGTTAATCGCCTCACTGGGATGGGCCTTGGAAAAGAAAACCTTCCAGTCGGCTTTTGAGAAGCTCTCGATGGCATTGTTTGGATTCAAATTTTTCCATCTTACGATGGAACTTTTGGAGCTGGAGATATTCTTGAATGGTGGCCTCTCGATTGGCGAGGTCCTTAAAGTTGATGCATCGCATCCTCCCGAGGAGGCGAAATTGCGGAGTGTGCGTGAGTGAATCTTTCCCGCCTGCGCAACTTGGCACCTAAATTAATTATGGGGTTCATTCGGTTTTTACGTGCTTGTTCTCTATGAAAAGTTCTGATGATTACGAGATGTGGCGAGAATCGGTCAGTGGTGAGGCCCATTGCTCCTTCTCGGCCTCCCTACTGTGGTCAGCAGTTTGCCCCACTGAGCAGGTTGGTTACGAGGGCCGGCCGGTGAGCAGCCTCTCTAACATCGCAGTTGATGGGGCTGGTAAGGGAGCAAGTTGATGGCCATGCCTCCGACCTTCTCCTTCTTACATTATTAAAGACTTTGAGCAGTGACTATGGACCTTGGTTAATCCTCGTAATAGGGTGTCATTCCGGGGCCATGGTGGTGCTAATTCCGGTGACCGATGCGATGGCCCAGCGGCGACCATGGTTCTCGAGCAAACCCTAAAGCCTTCCCAACTTTCCCCTTCTCGATGGGCGACCGTGTCTCTACAGCCTCTACCCTCGTTTCCGAAGGAGGCCTATCTCGCATGCATCGACCACGTGTGATACGCTCTGTTTGAGGCAAACTTCAATCCATTTGAAAACTACCTTTTTAGATTGGGTAGAAGCGATGCGGCACCTCTCTAGCTGCCCCAGCGTTCCTCTTCGCCTTGGGACCCTACCACTCCCTCTATTCTCGACACTCGGAATGGTGTGCCTCTATCCTTTCTACACATGGAGCAGGAGCCTTTTCTCGAGTGCTCAGCACGACCCGAGGGTATCCCTCTCTAAGTCTTTGAGCGATCGCTGGTTGGATGTGTGCGAATGTTGGCCACCAGAATTCCTCTTTATCGAAACACCCTCGTTCCTCCCATTCTCCTATTCTCATCTCCTCGGTAAACCATCCTTCTTTTTGGTGGTAATATGGTTCTGGAGTGGTCTTCAAATCTTTTAGGGCTGTGGAGAAGGTGGTGGCGGCTGCGGCTTACGGCCGTGCGGAGATCTTAACATGGAGACTTCTTCTTCCCATGTTGCCCTCGGACTCCGACCTCTCGGATGCTCCTATGGAACTTTGATGATAATATGACATTCAGACACTTTCAAAAGGATATCAAACTTGAATCCTTAGTAAGAAAAGACCCTTCTAGATGCTCTTCTCGCTTGAATAAAGGGAGAAGAAACCCTAACTCTTGACTATCTTTCTCTTCCTCCTAGTCTTATTGTTTTTTCATCGATTTTAAAATTTTTACTTGGAATTGCGGGGGGCCTTTCTAACTTGAAGCTTCTTTGTTTGGTCAAAACTAAAAATAGACATTGTTCGCACTCACTTATTTTTGTAACACTCTTACTAAACAACTGGGATTGGGACTGGTATCCCTTCGATGGATCTTCGGGAGGTATTATTGTCCTTTAGCGTAGCGACCTCGGTTACATTCTTGTGGTGGCTAATTCTCGTTTTGTTCTTCATCTGGTCATCTCCTCAAATAACATTCTTCTGGAAAAATTATCTGGTATATCTTCTTTGAACTTACCCTAGATCCTTGCTAGGAGATTTTGATGCTATTCTCTCGATGAAGATCATAAAGGTGGTACTTTACAGTAATTATTCTACTAAGGCTTCTCTTTTTCTCGGGTTTTTATTCTCAATAATATTTCGGTTGATCTTGGCTTTGTTGGTTCTAGATTCACATGGTCAATGGTCGGTCAGGTCTCTCGAGGACTAGGCTAGACTTGGCGGATACTTGGCGATACCAAGCTGATTACTATCTTTAATAATTTTACAAATAAACATCTTCCTCGTACTATCTTGGATCACTCTCTCATTTTCTCTTGATTTTCTCTAATCCTCCTTTTCTCTCTAAAAAACCTTTCTGTTTTGAAAATTTTTGGTTTGACTATACATGATTTGCCATGATTGTGTTCTTAAAGCTTGGTCTTCTCCTTCTGCTCCTAACCCGATGCTTTCTTTTTCTCATTCCATCTCTCTAACTAAGAAAAATCTTCTCAGATGGAAATCTTCGGGTGTCCATCCGCTGGATCAAGAACTCGAAACATTGAGCGCGAAATCCGAATGTTGGTGACTGTGCTGGATACCCAGCCAACCCTTGGCTTCAATGCGGTTCCGTGCGCTCTTTAGCTGACACCCAACACTCCTACGGCAAAACTTTATCTATTGAGTCAAAGGGCTAAGATGCTTTGGTTGTCGGAAGGTGATCGGAACTCCAGATTTTCCATTCCTCTATGAAAATCCGTCGTCATAAAAACAAAGTTCAAGCTATTCACAACTCCTTAGGTACTATAGTTTCTAAACACTCTAAGATTGAAAACTGTTTTCTGGATTTTTATAAAAACCTCTGGCACTCCTCTTCCAATTTTGATGTGAAGGTCTTCTTTAATGCCATTCCGGATGATTTTGCTGTTTTAGAGGATATAGAGAGAGCTGATTTGATTAGATCGATCTCCAAAAGGGAAGTCTATCAAACTCTTTTCTCTATGCCTCATAGTAAAAGTCCGGGGCCAGATGGCCTTACATTGATTTCTACATTTTTTATTGGAATATTCTTGGAGATTACCTTTTTAATGCGATTTCTCATTTTTTCAACACCTGCATCCTCCCTTCTTCTTGGGTAGGAACTTTGTTGCTCTTATCCCCAAGAAAGATATCCTCTTTTGTTTTTAGACTTCCGTCCTATTTTCAGCTTTGCAACGTTAGCTATAAAATTATTTCTAAAATACTTGCCAATCGCCTTAGAAAAGTCATTCATAAACTTATCGATACGGAGCAAACAGGTTTTTTGATCGGTTGTGGCTCTTCCGATAATGTTATAGTAGCCCAGGAGATTGTCCATTTTATTGATTTTGAGTACCCTACCCCTTCTAGGATGATCATAAAAATAGACATTGAAAAAGTATTTGATACTGTCGAGTGGAATGCGCTCTTTGCTACCCTCCAAAAAATGCGTTTTCCGGACTTATGGATATCTTGGATTCATGCTTGCATTTCTTCTGCTTCTTTCTCCTTCCTGATTAATGGCCATAGTTCCCCTAAAATAACTAGTAGTAGAGGATTAAGGCAAGGAGATCCCATTTCTCTCTCCCTAGATTACCCAAAATCTCTCGGCCATTCTTAACAGAGCTCTTTCTCTTTCCCTAGTCCCAGGTTTTAGTCCATCTCTTTCTCATTATTTCAACCATCTGATGTTTGCTGATGACCTTCTTCTGGTCACCAAAGCCACTCTCAACACTACTCACCAATTGTCTATGCCTCTGTATCTGTATCATCCTATTATCGGTCAAAAGCCCAATCCCCTTAAATCTGCTGTCTATTTTCCTTCTTGGTGTAATAAAAAGTTTTCAAAATCCATTTCTTCTATTCTAGGCATCAAACAAGGCTTCTTTCCTCTCTTAACATCTGGGTATCTATTTCCCCTACTAGAATTCAAATTCCTCGAATTAAACTCCCTCATTTCCAAAAGTTCATAACAGTTTCTTTGTTTTGGAATCGTGCTTCTCTCTCCACCATGAGCAGGTAACCCAACTCAATGATTCCTCTTTCTCTTCCAAATTATTTCCTTTCGGTTATACACCTTCTAGATTCTATTCTTGATCAAATTTCCGAAACTTGCTAGACCTGTTCTCTGGAGTCATGGGCAATGACAAACCACACTAATGGTTGGATAGTTACTACTCTCAAAAAAGTCTGAGGGGTACACACACTCTTGTGGTTGGACAGTTACTACTCTCAAAAAGTCTAAAGGGGAGGAAGGGGAGATGGGGTGGGGAAAGCTTGGTCTCAGAAACCCCTAGAAATGTTGAGCACTCTTTTAATGGCCAAGAACATCTCTCTATTTTAAACTCTGTAGCAGAACAAGATCTGGGTGGACATCTTTAAACAGCAATACATGTGGTTCGGTTACGTATTGCTAATCTGGTGTAATGATGTGGATCATATATGATAACCTTTATGCTTAAGGCTATATCCCGAGAAAGAGGCAAGAGATGAGCGCGGTAGCTGTGGTCTTCTCCCGAGGTGAGAGCAAAACAAAACAACGACAACCAAAACACAAAAGATCATCATAGCGAGGAGGTGCCCCTATGAAGGCACTCTCTCGCGCGATCGTGGAGATGAGAGAAGATTGAAGGTTACTGATAACACTGGTACTCGGCAAAGATCAGACCCCAAAAATGAGAGAAAGCACCAAGAAGACCGAGTACTGACTAAGATATGGCGATGTTTATGCTCGCCTACCCCATTCGAGCATGAGCCCCTGGACAAGATAATTGAGGCAAGGTGCCCCGTCAAGACAAAAAGGCACGCAGTTCGAGAAATGCATTCACTACCCGAGTCGATCGAAGGTCTCTGACCGAGGCAGCAAATTAGGTGTGAACCATGGTTATGAAAGATCGATAGATAGACAATAACTGACTACGATTATACATAAAATAGATCCAAGTAAAGCGAGTGTAGTCATCAATAAAAATAATATAATAACTGCAGTTACCTCCTTTAGTAAACAAAAGGAGTTAGACCCCAAAATATCGGAATGAATAAGTTGTAGCGAGCGAGTCCGAGATACACTCATGGGATAAAGGGCGATGTAGGCATGCAAGCTTATAGCCAATACAGACAATATAGGAGGGAGAAGAGACAGCTGCTAAGACTCCAAGATGAACAAGAGATGACAGACGAGAGTGACACAAATGACCAATATGGTGGTGCCACATATGATGAGATAGAACTGTAGCATGATAGTTGGTGAGTGGGCCTAGATAAAGATGACAGGAAGGGTATCCCAAACATTGCACTCCATTATGCAGACGGCCGCCCAATTACCGTCCCCACCGCGATCCCGCACACGACATGAGATACGGTATAACCTCGATAGTCATAATCAATGAGCTAACTAACTGCATAATGAGGTTCATGGATAAACAAAAACATTAGGAGACAAAAGAAATGGTAGGCATTGGAAGAAAAGTGACCAGTAGATAAAATAGGAAGAGAGGGTGCCATCGCGTGAGTGAACACGTGTGATGTGTAAGGATGGACGAGAATGATGAAGATGAGTGGCATCAAGAGTCATGTGAATAGAAGCACCAGAATCAAGAAGCCAGAGAGGACAGGAACTACCAGGTAGAAGGAGGAACTCGAGCCGACCGCCTATGGCTAGTGGAATCATGTAGATGGGATTAACGAATTGCCGGAACATCAGCCAACTCTCGATCGCCAGGAGACAAAGGTAAGTAGAAGATGGTAGAGCAGAGGGGTGTGGAGTAAGAGAGACACGAACAAAAATGTACTGCTGGTGGGAGTGAGGCGAGGGAGAAAAGGTGGTGAAAGGCGAGCGAGCATGGAATTCTACACTGCTTCATTTGATAATCACGCTTAAGATGACCAAATAGACCACAGTAGTGACAAGTTACAGTTCATTTCGGCCGTGTAGAAGAAGACCGAGATGAGACAGAAGGAGCTAGGGGTCTAGTAGGACGAGGAGGCGAGGAGATGTAGAAAGTTGAGAGACGTACAGAAGAGCACTACCCCCTGTGAAAGAAGCCTGGAGACAGGTTTTCTCAGCACTAACAAAGGTGAAGGCCTCATCCAAAGAATAGACTGAGGGGGCATGAAGTAACTAAGCCCGAGTTTGCTCGAACTCGGGCGAAGACACATAATGAACTCATACATATGCCGTGTCTCATCATGGCTATGGCGATGAGCCAGCAAGACTCGTAAACAAGTAAGGATGAGGGCAACATGAACGATACAATAGGGAGGAGTCAGAGCATCAATCTGACGCCATAAGGCGCAATACCGACTATAGAACAGGTCGACTTTGTCCTCACCCTGCTGAAGACTAGAGAGAGCCTGGTATAAGGTGTAAAGTTGTGCCTGACTGGAACCACAATAGTGACGCTCAAGATAGTCCCACATCTCCTGAGCGGTGGGAAGATCAGTAATCTGAGTATGAATATCAAGAGTGATCGCCCCGAGCTGATCATCATCTTGGTCGAGAATCATCGGCAGACCCATTTCTAAACTGCCGCTCAAAGGCCGGTGGAGAAGAGCCGAGGCCTCGGTGGAGGCAACGTGTCAAGAAAGAGGGCGGTGCGAGAGCGGGACATGTACCATCAACGTGGGCGAAGAACGTGGATGCCATCGAGAACCCGGCTTGATAGTGAGTCGCCAGCAACATAGTTGGTGCCATCAAGCACCACATCTCGAATGATGGAGAGTTAGCGGTAACGCATCTCGTAACAAACCCAGCTGAATCCATAAGTGTCCTTAACAATCACAATCAATAATACAAATCACATGTGCATACACTCGCATCAGATAGTCTTTTTGCTTTTGAAGACAAAGATTTAATTCATATTGTCTTCTATATGGGTGGAAAAAGGCACAAAGCCTTGATTTCGTGGAACGGCTAGTCGGAAAGAACGAGTGGCGCCGTCTCGCTGAAAGTGGCACGGGCGAGCGGACTCAGTAGCGAGCGCGACTAGTGCGGGCGCAGGGCGAGGGCGGGCGGTGCGCGCAGTGCTGATGCGGTCACGGGGCTAGCGGGGTCAAGCACCGGGCGAGCGCAGCTATGGCACGGGCTGTGAGGGCGAGCACATCCACGGTCACGTGGGTCGGTCGCGTAAGACACATACATCTAACAACATTACATGATGGTTGGTGTTTTTAACATTCAGGGAAAAATAATGACTTGATGGGGGAGCAAATTTCATCATCTAAAGCTATTCGTATAGCAAAGATGAAGGCTCGTTTCGCGGATACTATTATCAATGCTCAAAAAGCACTTTAACTTGATGTATTTTTCTGATCATATCTTTTGTAATGTTTGTTTTTTCTATAACTGAAATCAACACTAATTTCATATATCTTTATGCATTATTTCTGCATCCAGGACATACAAGTTGATCTAAAGGTGGAGATGCAAACAAAAGTAGAAAATTTAGAGAAGCCACTCCAAAAAGGTAGTTAATTACAATCATTTTCAGATATATATATATATATATATATCTGAATTAGAGTTTAACTATACAATGCTTATTGATCAATTTATAATATGAATTTACTTGTTTCTGAAAAATTACCTATTGAGCATTATACACATTAGGCTTATAATTCAATTTAATCTACACATCATACAGAGCATGATCTTTTTGAAAAGTCAATATTCGTTCCACATATTATGGTGTTACCACTCTTAGTTCACTTATGTCGTAGGTTCAAATCAAATCAAAGAACTTACTCACCCAAATTTTTCATTTTGGTTTGCAAGCAATGTAATGTTCAGTGAAATTCAAAACAATTTATCATGGAATGAAGATGTTATATATATGAATTTTTATTTAACTTTTTCTCCCATTGAGCAGAGAAGGCCAGGTTAGAATATTAAAGAAAAAGGCAAATACAAAAGGAAAGAGAGGTGGCTCGAATCACACTCGAGAAGGTAATGCATACAACTCTTTTAACTGAAAATAAGAAAAAAAAATCCCTCCTTTGCTAATCAAAGAGAATTTATTATTCATTGTTAATTAACTTACAGTTCTTGCTTCATATCTTTTGCAGATGGAACAAACTGCGAAGCTCAATCAAAGTTTGGAGAAGGAAGTTGAAGACATGATGAAGATCAAGAGTTATGGTTCTTTTTTAAGAAGAGGGTACCTTAGATAACTGTGATTAGACTTAGATCAGTCTACAATAGAACTACTTGTTTGTTTTCATGGGAGGATAATATATAAATATATGTACAGAAATTTCTCCTAATTTGCAGTGAATGATTGCCTTACACAAATGTTTGTATAGTAACGTACTACATGATTTCTGATGTATATATAGTGCATATATATGTATTGTTAATTCAATAAGATAATTTTTTACCATCAATTCAAAAAAATTTCATGCTGGTGGAATACATGGGGTGGCCTGGGAATTGGTATTAAGACAAACGAATTAATGTTTCTTTAACCAAACATCACTCGCTGCATGACCACACAAACACATGCATACACACATTAATTTGAGACTTCACTGAACTCCTAAATTTATCCAATTAATTTTCATTCACCAGCACCAGCACCAGCAGCACTAGTTCCCCATGTTAGAGAGTGAGAGGAAGAGAGAAATGCTTGAACCATTGATCTCAATGGACAAGCTCATGTATAAATAGGTGATGAAGTGTACAGGTACGTATAGTGTACATGGTCTATACTCAGGATATACATACACATATATACATATATCTAACACCCCATAGGTCTGCAATGGATTTAGAATGTGGAGAAGTTTGTCAATGGTCTTGACTCTTGAGAGTCTGAGTTCATCTGCGTGCAAGACCAATGTTCATGCCACAGTCTCTGACAGGTTTGGCATGCCCAGATTTCACCACTAAGCAACCTGATCATGAATATTGTCTGAGATAACAATGAACAGCAACAAGATGAACCAAATATGCTTTTCGAGTAATATACAGAGAAGTTCTTGGGAAACCAATCCATTGTTTGAGAGGACATTCTTCAATCACTCAAATGAGTAAAAGTTTAAAACTAGGAGCATATTAATTAATGAACAACATTGGAGAAATCAGAAACAATTTTCCAGATGAAAATACCAAAGATGATAAGCACTATAATTAGAGCCACTTTTAAAGGCCTTGTGACTTATCCAGGTATACTACTAACAAAATAACAAAAATTCACCATTAAGGCACATCAATGGAACCATGTCTGATGTTAGCCTATAACTTACTGCATAAAATAAACTGATACTGTCCACTTATGTGGCAGGGTGTTTATTTTTCAAAAGTTTCCTTATAGTACTCTTTCAAAAAGCAAAGGATAATATAGATAGACCATCCAAACGTTGGGAAATTTTGCCTAAAATGAATTTAGAGTTTCCAATAAATATTAAGTTGAAATAATACCCAACAGACATGCCTAGATGAACAACATAAATAAATATCTCGACATACATGTTTTGCAATCTATATCATAGACTTTGCCATTTCAGATGCTTGTGTCTAAATCTAATAAATCATAGATCTTACATCTGATGTCACTGAAGTTCTAAAATTTTTTTGTTAATCTCAATACTTACTGCACACAAGCTCAAAGCAAGATATCTTGTGTTTCTTACCATTGTGGTTGTTTTGCATGAATCCTCACCTTAAAATAAAACTTATCAATGGTGCACTGTCTGCTATCTGCCACTCAATATTTGCTCCACAAGCTCGTCATCTCTAGATCAAACATATCCTCACCTCATATTCATTTTATCTGCCTCACCCAATATTTCACTTCATTTTAATCAATCAACTACCTTAAACATTTCTTCTAATCTTTAATTTGTAGCCTTTGGTAAACAATTTCTTGCAACTCAATGCTAAGTCAATGCTAATCAGTCAAATGCAAAGAGCTCAATATTCACCAAAAGATCTCATTATCTGATTAGTACAATAATACGAAGCAAAAACTAAAATTTTAATGATAAACAAGTGGATTCATAACAAAATTGATTAAAATCTGTGTTTCTCACACAGCCCATTTCATTTTTTTACAGGAGAATATTCATAACAAATAGCCTGTAAACCAATTAAACTTTGTTAAGGTTTGATAGCATACCCAAAAACAACACCAGTCTAATAACATATATTCTCAACAATTAAAGGGAAACACATAAATTAATTGTGAAGTCCTTAAAATAGCATAATGGGGAGTTTTGTCTGCATGCACTTGAACAAGCAAAAACACAAGCAATGTTGCACATATACTTGTTCAGAAGATTTCCAATCACTTTCTTTGATATTGATAATTAATTGATTAGTGGATTATAAGTATACCAATGCTACCAACATTCCAAGCCAGGAAGCCAACATGCATTAACGATACCAACAGGTGTGCAGGGTGGGGAAGGATGTTGCATTTGTGGCTCTCAAAAATAAAATGTTGGACACCAAGAGTTGCATTCAAAAAGGAATCAATAACAAGCTTCCAACTAACATAATTATGTTTGTTGATTTGTGATCTGATATGTTGAAATTAATAGCTATGTCATCACTCTGCTCTGAATGCAAGAAAAAAACCTGTTATTGTGCTATAAGAAATTTAAAGGCTCGTGTATTTTGACCTTAAAACCAGATTGCTGAATTACAATAGCAACGGCCTGAAATTTTGGAAAATCCTTCAACTTGGAAACAACAGAAGGCTTTTCAATCTGCACACATTAATAAAACAAATAATCAACCATTAATAATGCATTTTTTTCATCTCACTTAAAAACCCAAATAAAAAGAGATAAGGCACAAACAATTCTAGTATTTGTAGCTAATAAAATTAAAATTGAAGATGCATGGGAAAACTTGTATATGACACCCCAGAGTTTACCTATACTTACAGAAGGCGATTTCTCAATAGCAAAGTTGTAATTTAGTGACATTCATAGCAAAGTAATTTAGACGTATATACAAAATTTAAATCTGAACATCACACTTGCAAAACGTGTGTTAACTTGACAGACAACTAATTTGAGTATAGAGGTTGCTAACTCGTATTGACTCTGACTAGAGTAACACTTATATAGACCCAGAAATATAGAATTGCAAAACATCAAGTGATAACTCTATTATTTTTAAAAATGCAAGAGTTAAAGTGTTCTGCATATTCTGGAATCACAAACAGGCAGCTGTAATGGTGATGCCACATCACATACCCAAAGTGTGATCCACATATATCTATTATATTTATTACTCCACAAGTGGGAACACATTCCTCATGCGTAAAATTAAATTCTTTTATTTTAATTTATGGTTAACAAATGATTTTTAATAATTATTTGAGTATGTGATGCTGTCTACACCTGTTGCTTCTTCTTAGTTAAAAGGATGGAGCCAAACCTCACATGAGAGCATTACCTATCTTATCACCTTAAAACCGCTATACTCATGTCTCACCATGAGCAACTGCCCAGGCTTGATCACATCAAGACTGACTCTCGGCAACATAACCTCTCATCCAAAGCTAAAAGCTAAATCCTCAAGACAACAAATTTGATGTCCTAACAGCTTTTCAACTCATAGGCTATAAATATTGAAGTGTCCGAGATATAAGTGGTCTATCCCTTATTTCTGGTCAAAACCATGTTTAGAAAAAGTTCAAGGAAATTATCACTTTACTTAAACACCGATGACTTTGCAAAACAGAACAATTTCACTATAAAACAGATTACTTTTTATGGGCAATCATAATAGATTGATCTCCTGTTTGAGCAAACAATCATGAAAAATTTGGGAATTTAACCTGTAAGTATTCTACTGTCAGTCACATAGCAGTAGTGCACTTTGTCACAATACTTCTGATGATATTGCCCCAAAGAAACACAATGCAAAGTCTGCCATGTCTTAAGCCTTGCCATTCCTCGAACCTTCCCTTCTTCATAAACCACAATCTTCAAACATTGATCTAGAATTGGCAAAACTAGAACATAGTAAGGAATGGCCAAGCATCTGATGCTCAATTAAAATCTGGGTTCAAACTGGGTAGCAATATCAATGTTCTCTGTCCTTGTCCCTTATCATGTTTTAAGCACTCCATTCAACATCATTTTGAAACTACTAAACCTATTTTTACTTATTTTATAACGATCAGCAATTTGGCTTAAATTCCCCGAAGTAGACAGAAGCACCCAAAATTAAAAAAAATCTGGTAGAACATGTTTCAAATGCAAATTGTGATGGGAGAGAGAATTTTAATAAACTAGTTGCAGTAAAACCTACCAATGAAAAAAAAAATCGTCTACACAACTAAAATCATCAACAAGAAATTATAAGATGAAAAAGAAATGATATCAATACTAAAATGAAGAAGGAAAGCCAACAGTAGGTAAATGGTGTTACAATTATGCAAACTTAGAGACAAGAAGTTTTAGTCAGTTTTGGGACTTAATTTTGTATTATAAAATATTTCTAGCTAGCGAGGGTGGTGACAAAGAACAAAAGGGAAAAACTGATCCTAATCATTCTAGACTATCATGAGAACTGATCAAAACATGAGTCTACTTTCAGCACATTACTAAACATCCGTCGCATAATTCTAAAGAGGAAAAGAAATTCTAAGCCATGTAACTTGAAAACTTAACTGTGCTTCACTCATTCCACCAATCTACAATTCCAATCAAATGGCCTTGAAGCTACTCAAAGGACCATGCTAACATGCAGAAGATTTAAAGGTAGTAAACGGGACAGGCACCCAATCTTTAGAAATAATAGAATTTGGCACTCATGCAAATGCCAGTTATTTTAAAAATAATTTGAGCTTTCCAATAGAAGGTCTTTGCAAAATTTCATGGTGGTAAATCACGTTAATATATATATATATGTGGAGTGGCTGCTGTCATAAAATTACATGTATCTCGGACAGAACACATGAATACACAACACATTGATTTTTAGAAGATGCGTGTATTAAACCAAGTAAACAGCAAAGTGCTGGTCAATTTCAGTCAAAATTAACGTTGTCCCCAATCTCAAAAATACCAAACTAATCTCAGTCTGTCCAAATTTGACATCATAGTGAAAACCACAGGATATGATATGAGTTTTCCTTCCCTATAGTCAAATGTGCAAGTCACATGCCAGTATCCAGCCCATACGTACACAAACTACATACAGCACATATACAGTGTAGTAAACATATTATAAGTCATCTTTGAAAATTTTAAAACGCTACAAACAAATCTTGCAAAATGATGATGACAAGACATACTCAGGTGACTGATGTTGGAACTGCAAAACTGTCAATGGAATATAAGCAACGGCCCTGGTTCCAGCAGAGAATGTCAATGTGTGAAGAAAACTCAATACAATGAAGAGCTGAAAATCAGTAATTGTTTCAAGAAACTCTCAGAATTCAAATGGAACCCAACAATCCCAAATTATAACACAATTTCTACATTTTAACCATCAAAAAGAATAACCTCTCAAACATCCTGAAAATCATGTACCCAGTACAAAACCCTAACTGGCCTCAATTTGAACACAAGAAATTCATTGTTAAGATGATTGAGCCATATGGAAAAAGTCAAACAATTACAGCAATAGCAAGTTTCAAAAGAACAAAAAGAGAATTACTCAAGTGCTCAAAGTAATCTAGAGAGAGATCAAAATGCTGATAGGAATAGAAATTGAAGAAATAAATGTTTCTTTGGGCACGACTCTTGAGAGACACACATGGATTGGATTATACATCTGAAAATAAAACTATAGCTCCTCACTACCAAACCAAATTGAACTTAGTCGAATAAAATAATTTTAATAAATTAAAAAGTTTTAGAAAACAAATCATAGGGGTTTTGAATTAATTATTTATTAAATATGAATTTATGTTATTTTTAAATTAACAAATAAATATTCTTTATATTTTCAAATTTTAGTTCGTTTTTATTTAATTGTTTTTCTGGCGCCAAAATTTATATGAAAATAAACGAACTCTAATAAATCAAGTTGATTTAACAGCACCAGTACCAAACAATTCCAATTTTCAAAAGATTTTAAAGGATGAATTTCCAATAATATAAAGAGTTGCTAACGTAGTATTAGCCCATTAAATATCAGACGGCTCAGATAAAAGGTTGGCTGTAGGGAAAATGTCGCTGGCCCCAGGTTCGATCCCCATCTCAGGGCAAAGTGCTGCACGTTCAGCTGGGTGATGTTCGTCGCTAGTGCATCGCGCTTTCTCATAAAATAATAATAATAATATAAAGAGTTCACAAATATTAAAATATCTTGGGGCCCCTTTAGTTGTTTACTTCAGCTGGAAGTGTAAATAAAGCCTCTTTTAAGGAAGATAGAAATTGCTTATCAGTTTCTACAAGAATTAAAATATGTTGGGTTTTATTATAATTCCGATTGTAGTCTATAAACATCGACTTGTTTTGGATAATTGATTTTGCTCTACGTTGTCTCTCTCTGTCTCAAGTGGTATTACCATCTCCCTTTAGTTTCTTGATAATTTTATTCTCAACATATACTAGATCAATAGCATGTTATTTATTTTACTAGATAATAATGTCAAGCGAGGTGAATTAAAAATTTAATTAGCTCTATTATTTTGGGCAACATTAATTTCCTTATTGTTGTTGTTGTGAAGTGTATTTAGGAATAATTATGGTGTGTGGGTTATGATCTTCGAATCTATAAATTTTTACAGAATTTTCAGATTTTATTTTATAATTTATGCTTTGTTAATACAAAGAAAACTTCTATCTTCATGTTAAACATAAAGGCGTTCCCCGCTTCTCATCGTTGTGGTTGTTGATCTTTTTCATTTTATAATGAGGACTACCCACTTCAAACACACACCCTTTTATTATCCTCGACCACTAATATAAGAATCAAGTGTTTTAACCACTAGTTTATTGCCACGGTGACCTCGCTCATTGTTCTACTTTTGTTGCAGTTGTTGTCTGTTATAAATTATCATGTTCAAATAATTTCTTGTCGTGCCTAAAAATCAACCTTCAAGCTTGTAAAATTTTTCACAGAAATTTTTTGTTGAATTTATGCTTTGGTCTTTCACAAGAAAGCTTATTTATTCATGATATATATATAGCATGCTTTTCTTTCAATGGTTTAATTGTGTGGAATACTTTCCGGTTTGATTTATTTAGCATTGAATTTCTCATATACATTTCAGTGAAGATCATGAGCTATGATCTAAGTTTTGGACTAGATCATGAGCTATGTTTGTTTGTTTTCTTGGAAGGATAATAAATATGTACATAAATTCCTCCCTAATTGGCGTGAATGATTGCACGACACAAATCTTTGTATAGTAACATCTTGCATGATTTCTGATGTATATATATAGTGCATATATATGTATTGTTAATTCAATAAGATAATTTTTGACCATCAATTAAAAAAAATTTTGACTGGTGGAATACATAGGGGAGGGCCCGAGAATCGAGTATGAAGACAAACAAATTAATGTTTCCTTTTAACCAAACATATATCACTCATCTGCTACTAGTCCATATATATGAAGACTTGTTATATAACCACACAAACACATGCATACACACATTAATTTGAGACTTCACTGAACTCTAAATTTATCCAATTAATTTTCACTCACTAGCACTAGCACCAGACACTAGTTCCCCATTGGTGGATCTCCCGAGATGCGGTGGGTGGTGTGCTGTAAGCATGTCCAGGGTCCATAATGAATTTAGCATGTGGAAAAGCTTGTTAATAGTCTTGACTCTTGAGAGTCTGAGTCCATGCCACAGTCTGACATGTTTGGCATGCCTAGATTTCAACACTAAGCAACTGTTAGAGTC